>NW_018405513.1:477946-494450 GCF_002113885.1 Mizuhopecten yessoensis
CCTGCTGCCTTGATGATAAGATTCATCCCCATGACAAATAGAATGACTGATATGGTACATCCTGTCACTATTCCTTTCTCCATGTTTTGCCAGGATGTTGTATCCTCCCCGACAGTAAAGCGCACCTGGATTCCACTGAAGTAGCTTCGTACTATTCCCTGTATATGCTCCGGGATAAAGTAATGTTGTAGGGCTACTTCAATCAGCTCATGTGGTATTGATCCATATGCGTTTGCCAGGTCTAGCCACACTACTGTCAGATTCCCTCGGGTGGACTTGGCCTCTCTGATTAGTTGGCTGAGCACACTGGTATGCTCCACACAACCTGAAAAGCCTTGGATACCTCCTTTCTGTACTGATGTGTCAATGTATCCATTGGTCATCATGTATGATGTCATCCTTCTTGCCAATACTGCAAAGAAAATCTTGCCTTCAACACTCAGCAAGGAAATTGTCCTGAACTGCTCGATGTGTTTTGAGTCCTTCTCCTTTGGAACAAAACATCCCTCTGCCTTCTGCCAACATGGTGGTATCTTCCCCTTCTTCCACACTTTCCCCAGTAACTGCCATTGTCTCCTCAAAAGCCGTGGGCTCTTCTTATACACTTTATAAGGAATTCCACTTGGGCCTGGAGCTGAACCAGTTCTTGCCTTCTTAACAACATCTTTGATCTCCTTCCAAGTTGGTTCCTTGGTGTCAAGCGGAAACTCTGGCGGCTCCTCTGCTTCTATCCGTGGACAGTCCCCAAGTGGAATGCCCCTATCTTCATATCCGTGCGTTTCCCTCAGGTGTTGCTCAATATCTGCTGTTGAACTATCCAAACGGCCTGATCTTTCCCCTCCCAGTAGAGTCAGGGTAAAAGAATAAGGGTCCTTGATAAAGGACTCCCTCTTCCTTGCTCTATCCTTCCTTGCCTTCTTAACCCGCTCTGCTTTCCTGAGTCTTGCCAAGTTCTCCCTGATGTCGTCCCGCAGCTGATGTAATCCTATCCTCTCTATATCACTTGCCCTCCTGTACTGTCGTGTGGCTGCTTTCAGTTCTCGTCTGAGTCGTTGGATGTTATCCTGTCTTCTATTCGGGATAATTACGTTCTTAGGATTTCTCTGCTTTCCTCCTACTCCAAATCGTTCCTTGCAGAATGTGTAGATGATAGTTCCCATTGCCTCAACCTTCCTTTCTACCATTCCCATTAGAGCCGACTCTAGGATGGTATGTAAGTCAGCATCTAAACTTCTCCAAGCTTCATTGTTGTTCATCTTTGGCCACTCTATCCTCAACCTTCGTGCTGGCTGTGTTGGATGTGCTTGAACACCCTGGTCGTGGTTTGTATCACTCAAGTCTGAATGGCTGACCTGTGACGAAACCGAAGCAGAGAGGTCACCAACAATATGGAGTGCCTCCTGGCTGGGGTCCTCCTGCGTCTCACCAGAAATTACTTCTGAGCGCTGCGTCTGTAACTCCACAAGTCTGCACTTCACCCTTGCTTGATGAATCCTCAATCCCCGGATGTTCTTACACACCTTTCCGCACTTGCACTTTACTTCTGCTGATGCTCCTGAACCTTGGCTATTGAAGATGGTGAGATAACGAGGTTAGATCGTAAAATTAGATGTGTCTTCAGCAGTATGCTCCAGTGAAATTACACTATAAAGTCAGTATCAGTCCTGCGCTATCACAAGGAGACAAACATGAACATACCACAGACTTCAAAAACACAAATTAATTATGCACAAACTCACCACACACATGCATCTAGCAAATGGGGGAAATGACCATGTATAGCGATTGATAGGACATACATTAAACAATACTAAATCAAACCTGAAGTTTATTTTGACATAAAGATCTTATCTATTTGGATAATTTCATGGAAATGATGACTTGTTTATTTCAACTTGCATGCACTGTATGAATGTTATTTTAACAACATTGTACCCATATGAATCCATGATTGTCGTGAAGTGGTGCTTTATTTGAATTTAATACATTTGATGCTCTATTACCTGACCTGGAACGCATTCGCAGCCATACCGAGACAATTACAATACTGTAGTATAACTGTATATATATTGTGTTCATAGTTTCAAGCGTCTTCAAGACCAGCTGTTCTAACTTACAAACGTCCAGGTGACGAAAAAGAACACGAGAGGAATGTTTCTGACTTTTTACAGGAGCTGTAGGAAATTCTCTTTTCAATTTGTATTATTATTCTTTTTGGATAACGACGCTTTAATTTGTAAGCGAAAAATACATCACTGTCGTCACGAGCAGCATCAATACTAAAAACGTCTTTTAATATTACAAATAAATGCTATGTCCCAATCACCTGCCCTCTGGACTAGGTTTTAGTGCCAAATTTTGTACAGCATGATTATTTAGCCTCTTTATCTTAATCCTTACACGTAGGTATCTTGTGATAAAATTTGTTGTTTGCCTTACACTGTTACAATGTTGTACCATTTATATATATGTTTGTCGAAATACAAGCTCATGAGAGCTTATGTTAGCTATGACATATATTCAACGTAAAATAATGATTCTTGTATCTTGTATATTAAGGAACATGCCACTATGCCTTTATCCGATAATTTTAAGATAAAAAAACACACACACACACAAGCTTTTAATCACGAACTTTTCCTCGAATGAGCCTATGTATAATCTGCGGCACGATGAAGGACACAAGTTAAGGTATACTGTTGATGCCGATGTGACAGGGTGTATTTAATGTATTTTGTATATGTAAATCATCTGGTATGGACCAGGACATGTCTGATTATGTCAGAAATGCAGATTTTATATTGTCTGACATGGATCAGATCATTGTGTATTGTATAATTATTATGTAAGATATTTTAATATATTTGACATGGGTCATCACATAATTGATAACTTTCAATTATATCCATAACAAATAGAGAACATATATACCTTTAATATATCTTGTATGTTAGGGTATGTATTAGATAATGTATATTGTGCCACTGCCCGGTTTAGGACTAGCTACTGGACTTGAGTAGTGTTAGGGTATACCTTGACAAGTGACCGATACGATTGGTTGGATTCCATCTGGTAAAGCATGTTTTTAACTGTGAGCTGTAAGTCAGGCAGTTGTACATTAGATACCCGGGTATGGTGGTATGAAGAAGGTAAAAGAGACAAGCACAGATTGAAGTATTTTGGTATTTAGTTTTAGTCCTTCTAGCTAATTCTAATATAAATGTTTAATGAATTTATTGGTTACTATATTAAACAATAAATGAAATTGAGGTTAAATACATTTTTTTAAGTAATTTGATACATTTTTGAATGAGATGATATAGTCATTTTTATTCTGTTGAAATCTACAAAGTTGCAAATGGTTTTATCATTTATATTCAGTACTATGGTATGTAAGAGTGCTATTGGCAAATTCAGTGAGAAAGAGCATTTTATTGATTATCAGGTTGAGAATTGAATCCCAGAGAATTGAAACATATAATCAAAGAACCTATGTGAAAAAACCCTGCATGATACTGTAGGGTAAGTGTACAGAAAGTAATGAGATATGTATATAATGTTATATGTGTAAAGTAATATGTATTAATGTAATTAATCATGATGGAGGAAGTTCTATAAATCAGACCTTGAGACTAGTAATTGAATACTATAAATGGTATTTGTAATTAAATAACAGAGCCTATTAACGCTGTTAATTGATGTAATTATTCTAGTATATAGATCTGTGTAATAATATTTAACATGGTGATATATATATTGTAACTTGTGTGGAAGAGAGTTGTTTCCCTTTAATACTGTATGTACTGAATAGTTGTTATTGTTTCTTTGTAGGGTTTGAAGATGATAATAAACCATAGAATTGGAAGCATCACGTCCATGTTCTATGTTTTCAAAAACCAGACGTTTACAACGACATGTACAAATGTATGTAAACTGTATAACGAAAGTAGGTCTGCGCGATCGCAAACATTTAATGCTGATATTTTCGTATAAATGTAAGTTAGTACTTGATGTGATAGCAATGGATTAAACGAGTGTTACCTTGTGTTGTATTCTAGCACATCAGTGTCTCGATACATACGGTATTAATCTGTTCATGTTCGATAAACGTCTGTTTATTATTACTGTTACGTTCTCGTATCAAGTGCGCTTCCGGTTACGTCATAAAATTCAAAATCTTTTTGATATTTATTAATTAAAGATAGTTTAAAGAATAAACAAGTTAATAAAAACAATATCAATACATTGTAAATATTATTTTCTTGAATGTTTGCGAAGCAGACGACGTTTGATCATAATCTCGAAGCTAGAACATTTGAAAGAAACACTTTGAAGGGGAAAAAATAAATTTGTTCTTTTATGAATTAATGAAAGTGATACAAAAAAATATAGTAAATAATTGAAAATAAATTTATCAAAAACATCATCCTTAGAGAGTATGTTCTGGGCATGTCCCTCCTGTCTAGGAGCACCCTGGCCTGTGGTGTAGGCGCAGGTAATAAATCACAGTTTTATATATACGATCGAATAAAATTAAAATTAAAATGATCTCGATATTGCTGGGCCGCCGACTGGGTTTACATTAAACCGTAAAAGTCAGTAAAAGTTCATATAGCGTATAGTATATACGTGCGACAATCGTGCGACATAAATATAGGTTAGTGAGGCGTACGATAGCGGAGTGTATATACACGCATGCGGCAGCTGGAATGTGATAAAACTACTACTCTATAAAACACACGCACAATGTCATATACACACAAACTGTGTCTTCTCGAATAGCTGGTGTCCAGTACTGTTTGGGAAAAGTCTCTCCAGTACTAATACATTTATACACGAGTCTGGCATAATATCTTATATACCTTTCTTTTTGTTAGCTGGTAGCTTAGATAAAAACAGTTCACGTTGCCGGTGAAGAGCATAACACAGCCGCCTCGAGGTGAATTCCACATTTCCACGCAGATCTGTGTCAGACGTACTAACACTGGTCGAGTCCAGAATAACTGCAATGTACATGTTCAGCCTTGTATTGTCACCTAGGTGTTGGGATAATTCCGCAAGGTGGGATTGACGTACAGAAGAGAGGGTTGGACAATCCATAATAAAATGCTCCCTTGTTTCGGCTCCTTGCTTACAGAGAAGGCACGTGGGGTCCACAGTGTTTTGATTGAAGGCACTCCGGTTACTCTGGAGAAGATAGGTACCCGTCAGCAGCCGTAGTTTTACTGGCATTCTTCCAATGTCTCCTCTGTCAGATGATACGGAGGATAGCGCCGGGTGCATTACTCCGGCCTTATAGTTTATGCTGTTTAGATACTTGAGGGACTTGAAATACTTTGACTGACTGACTATATAAGATTCCCAAAAGGCGTTGACGTTTCTGTTGATTCTAGACTTCCAATGCGCGTAGGACATGTCGGAATCCATTACATCCTGAGCACTACCAGCACAAAAGCCTGTAACTGTTTTATTATATGCTTCAACAACAAAAATAAAGGTTCTGAATTTTTTGTTTTTCAGGTATAAAATTTAGTCAGAAATTGAAAAATAATGAATCCAACAGTTTGGTATAGTAGCTTTCGTCAAGGTTCTTTTCCTTAAGACAATTTATGTTCGGTTGGTTTTGGAAATTTTCAGATGTAATGGAGGCTAAGCTATCTTCTGTTGTCGTCTGACAGATCGTGTTCTGATCTAACTGTGCATGCGCTACGACAGCTTCCGGGGAATTTCCATATAGGCTATATTTAGAAATTGATATTCACCGGATAACCAGTCTACATGAAATTTTGAGGACTGGTCACGTGTATGGGATCCGGTCAATGTGATTGCGAGAAATTTTCAAGCATTTAATAACAAACTTTAACTCTCAAATTAAAGATGGCTGGCTGTCGGCCATATTGGTTTTGTGATCAGTTCCAAAAAACGATATGCATAACTAGGGACCATGGGGAACCTTCCTGACAAATGTGTGAAAGATCCCTCCAGTACTTTCTGATAAATAGCTGAAAGTCCATATGGGAAAATTTGGACAAATGAGAAGTTTGGCCATAACTTTTTGAAGGTGCTCTACCCCAATCATTGGGTTTCCTAATTAGACAGTAAAGCATAGTTCTTGAAAAAATTCAAGGAATAAGAACTTTCTTAAACATTTTCCAGTCCAAATTTTGTTGAGTATAAGTGCAAAGTGCATAAAAAAACAAAAATGAATGAAGAAAATATCATGAAAGGTTATTTATACCAAGTAGTTTCAGAAAAATTAAGGGAGCATTTTTCTGAAATATAAGATTACTTTGTTCTAAAAGAAACCCAGGTAACCATAATAACTGAGTTAGGAAAGATATTATGCATATTCAAGACGTGAGCTAAAATAAGATAAATGAACTCATATGCATATTACCAGGTATACTAAAGTAACATATCTCACCTGCTGCAGGGTTATTGGGCGAGTGGATGGGGACATCAACTGGACACCAACTTGGCCGATTTGCTTCGTTATAAATCTGGCGTCCTTGAATTGAACAAACAACATATAATATACAATATGCTAAAACTGCAATATCAAATCTGTGGCATCCACCAGACTCAAAGGGACCTAGCAACTTCTCTTGAACAAATTTGAGCTCCCATCCGACAAGACCATTCAGGCCAAGTCTGGTTCAAATCTATTGTTGATCTGAGTATTAATACCATTTTCAAAGATAAAATTTCTCCTGTTTTAAAAGAGGAACTAAAGAATTATTTGAGGCTACTAATTTTCCACTTTAGTCATTATAAATAGTATTAATAGATCATTAAAATTGAAAGATAGATAGACAACCTTCCATAGTTTAAGCTCACCATGATCCTTCAGTGAACTAACATTCATTAGTAGAAATGATGAACCAATGATATATATATTTGTAATGATTACAAATATATGTATCATTGGTTTATCATTTACTGGTAGTAGCATAAAATGGCAAAAATAATGTCAAACTAGAACGATGACAAGTCAGCAAGGACCCTACCATGTACCTTACCCCCAAATGGTCATTTATTTCAGTAATAGTGACATGAACCTTGACCTTGCACATTTTTTATACTCCTATTGCAAATCTACATATCACAGTGTATGAGTTTATCACCATGTCAAATTAAAAAAAAAATAGTCTTTTGGATTCTGAGATATCTCCAGAAAGGAAAGTATGCATGGACGGACAGACATATGGACACAACAATTACTATTGTGCACCCACATCTCTAATATGGGACCCTACTTACTTGTAATTAATCAATTATGCATCTAACATCAGAGAATAACAACACAATACAAAAAAGAGGCACAAAGGTTCTGTATTGGTCACCTATATAATAAGAAACCATGTGAACATATTCTCTTTAAATATACTATTGCAACTTTTTCCAAACATTTGCTCTGTCACTCAGCAACACCGGTCCGTCATTGGGTCTTTTGGACTAGGTGAGCTAAAAAGACTTACCACGGAGGCCCTGAATCCTCAGAATCCTTGGAATGATCAACACCAAGGCGTCCCACTGGTAGCTGGTGGCTTCACTGAAGGGAAGCTTCACCTTCCTGCATTCTCATGAAAAATACTTCAAATACATTTAACTTTCAAATCCAAATTAAATTCAAGAAAATATAAATTAAGAAAATTTCTATCTTATTACAATTATTATTACATATACCGATGGTAATAGGAAATGAACGGTTTAAAGGTTTTGTTTGTACAATGAAGGTATTAAGATGTTCTACAGATGAAGCATCTATTATCCAAGTGTAGTTGATGTAGCTAGAGATGAAAAAACACACACTTTTACAAAACGTACTTTTCACGGTCCTTGAGCATCTAAAAGAAGCTCATAATGGAATACGTAAAACATATATAATCCAGGAATTGGTAATGCACTTATACTTTTGGAAAAACAGAGCTAATACAAAAACTTCACACACTGATCAGGAAACTGACAAAGTTGTAGCACCCTACAAACTAGGTCCCACACATCAGCTGATGCTTGAAAATTAGATGAACTAACCAGGACCTATATCTATGGTGCAGGTTAAGGACCTTAACCTTTTGAGATATTGATGAAATTTACTACATTAATTAAACATATATATCTTTTTAATATTTTAAACCAATTAGTTACATATGAATCTCCTACAGAGAATCCTTCCTGATTTAAAAACAAATACTAAACAAATAAAACAAGAAATAAAAATGTAGAATTACTAGTGTACTAGTGTTACACACCTGTTAACACACTTGTTGGAGCTGGCAGAGGGTCAGGTTGGTGGCACCCGGCACCGTCGTGAGGCGGCCACATCCCTAAACTTCTGCTGGATGATAGCATCCTCACAGAAAAAAATAAAAAAAAAAAAATATACACCATTTGATATAGCGCCCTATCTAGCTAACATAAGCCACTCTAAAGCGCTTTACAGTACATAGATATACAATTTTATACAGTCAATACAATTAGCATATATAAATAATCAATACATTATTGAGGAATTCGCAGGAGCTGCCTTATATTATCAGGCGCTAACTACTTGTCCTACGCCACCTGGCTAATATCTCCCTATGTGTGTATGGCTGTGAGTGTGCTGGAGATGTATTGTGTTCTGTTTGTAGTGGGACCGTGCTTCCAACAGTATCATTAATAGTGCCACCTCACTTGAATGCTTCAGCACAGATACCGCAACACCCACCCCAGACCATTTTATACTCCACCTGGGTTGTTGGAGTTGTGTGGGCAGGAGTAAAACACTTTCTCTAATATTCCATGCGTACGGCGACTTCGGGGATGGAACCCCGGCCGCCTGCTTGGAAGGCCGGAGTGTTAACCACTCGACCAATCCGCCCATATGTGGTGTAGCTAAGTGTCAAAAAGGATTATAACAGTCAAAGACATATATATTTCTAAATACAGTATTAGCAATATCATTATAAAACAAAACACCCTTGGGCCTTAATAATCACTTGAGTTGTTAAAACAATTGATTTTTGTTGGGATTTTTGTTTGGTTTAGTATTGTTTAACGTCCTATCAACAGCTATGGTCATTTAAGGATGGCCTCCCCTGTGTGCAAGATGCATGCGTGTAGTGTATGCATGTGTGTTTTGGGAGGCTGCAATATGTTTGAGTTTGTCTCCTTGTGATAGCGCGGATCATGCCGACTTTATAGTGCTACCTTACTGAAACATACTGCCGAAGAAACCCGGCAGGGCACCCCACCGGTCACACTATATTGAGATCTTTCCATCCATAAGGAGGATAAAATTGTAACATGAACAATAAAAAGTTGCTGTTCAATCATATATTTCTACCAGAAAAATCCCCTTTACCATCTTTACTAATGAATATCATGGCAAAATTTGGAGAATCTTCCTTAAACCACTGTCCAGCCTACAAAGTTACATAGTCTACATAGCCTCTTACCTTTTCTTCAACAGGATCCATTGCCTTGCCAACCTTTTCTTCTGACTTCTGATCTGTATCTACTGGAAGTAATATTGAAAACAGTGTTACAACATATTATTTGGTACTTATGCTTGTCTTGTGTTATATGCATGCATGCAATATTAAATGAATGTCAAGCTAGATGAACAATGTATAATATTTGGAAGAGCTAGAAATTAATTCTAAATCAAGTCTGCCAAGGGTTAGATACTAACACTAGTCCTTTGGACCAGGACTAGTAGATTTCAGCAGGGACTAGTGAATCACCTAATTTAACCTAACTTGTCCTTTGGACTTGTAAAAGTTATGCTATTGATCACAATAGGACTGTCAGATTACAATATTGAAATATTCCTTTCAAAACATTGCTTTAAAAACAGAAAAGTGCATCTTAGTTGTTAAAAACTTCTTGGACTTCACTATATTTCTATTGAAATACATACATGTAGAAGGTTTTTACGTCCAATACTATTATACAGTCGAGTACTTTTTCCATTTCATGTTTTGGGTGTAACCTTCGGGAAATACTGGACTAGTTTAATTGACATCGGATTAGCAAATAATCTATTAACTAGTCCTGTGGACTACCGAGCAAAAATAAATAGTGTCTAATGACCCTACAGCCAGGCTGTTAGTCCGAATTATTCTGACGTTTTACGTTAATCGACGACAGACCGATATAAAAAAAAGTCGATAAAACGTCAGAATAATTCGGACTACCAGGCTGTTAGTTTTCAAAGTGACTGGTTCATATACAAATTCCAACACCAAACCCAATTTAAACAATAAATGTCCCCTTACATAGAGGATCTGTAATAAGTTTCAGATCATATCAGATTTATGAAACAAGTTTTGGATTTTTCATTTCTGCAGTGACATTCCACACGTTACATAAACATAATTTATGTGATGGCTTATGACACTGCGTAACTCAGTATTCATATGATTAAACAGTCTATGTAACAATTATGTTATATCTGTTGTACGGGACAAAAAATATCCCCATCTAACAGTTGAGATAGCTAATATGTTATGTCTGTTGAAAGGGATAATAAAGGTCCCCATATACCAGTTTATGTAGCTGGTATGTTGTATATCTTGCAAAGGACAATAATATAAATATCCTCATATACTGTTAACTTAGATGGTATGTTATATCTGTTGCAAGGGATAGTAAATGTTCCAATATAAGAGTTTAGTTACATGTTATGTTATATCTGTTGTAAGGGACAATAAATGTCCCCATTTAACTGTTAACATAGATGGTTTGTTATATCTGTTCTAAGGGATAATAGATGTCTCCAAATAACAGTTGATGTTGGTGGGTCTTGCCAAATATGTTGAAAATATAAACAAGAGGTCCATTGGACCTGTATCGCTCACCTGGTTTTATATATAAGTCATTACAACTGAATGCATTAATACATCTTTATATAAAATTTCCTCAAAACCAGACAAGATCTATGTTCTAACCCAACTGGGACTACAATATCTGACTTTCAACTAATCAGGGACTTCCATCGAGTTGCCATGTTAACAGTTTTGAAATAAGTAATATCACATATTACAGGGTGTAATTAAACAATACTTTTAATTGTCATTCAACTATAAGCTTTAATAAACCTAGAAACCAATTTTTAACAATTTATGAAAACTACACCATAGAATATGATTATCTAGCTGTACCATTTCTTAGGACCGCAGGCCTAGGGGTCAAATCAACCTCATTCAATTAAGAAATGTTTGTTCTTCCTCAATAATGTTTTTGACCAAATTTTGTACAATCCACTCAGGCAATTAGGGGGTATTAGCGTCTTCAAGCAAAATATTATATAATTTTTCTCTTTCGGGCCCGGTCTTCCTAGCCCTAGGGGTCGAATCAGCCTCGTTTATTAAGGAAATGATTGCCATCCCCGACTGAAGTTTCAGAGCAAATTTGGTTGAAATCCTCTCTGGTGTTTGGGAAGAGATGCGCTTTAAAGCAAGTTTAGCTAAGTTCCCCTTCAGGGCCCCGCTCCCCTGGCCTCAGGGGTCGAACCAACCTCATTTATTTAAGAAATGATTGCCCTTCCCTACTTATGCTTCAGCCTAAATTTGGTTGAAATCCTCTCTGGCGTTTAGGAGGAGATGCGTTTTAAAGCAAATTTAGCTAAGGGCCCCGCTCCCCTGGCCTCAGGGGTCTAACCAACCTGATTTATTTAAGAAATGATTGCCGTTCCCTACTGATGCTTCAGACTAAATTTGGTTGAAATCCTCTCTGGCGTTTAGGAGGAGATGCGTTTTAAAGCAAATTTAATTGAGTTCCCTTTCAGGGCCCCGCCCCCTGGCTTCAGGGATCGAACCAACCTGATTTAATGATTGCACTCCCCTACTGATGCTTCAGACTAAATATGGTTGAAATCCTCATTGGCGTTAAGTAGGAGATGCGTTTTAAAGCAAATTTAATTAAGTTCCCGTTCAGGGCCCCGTCCCCTGGCTTCAGGGATCAAACCAACCTCATTTATTTAAGAAATGGTTGCCCTCCCTTAGTGATGCTCCAGACTAAATTTGGTTGAAATCCTTACTGGCGTTAAGTAGGAGATGCGTTTTAAAGCAAATTTAATTAAGTGCCCTCCCCTAGTGATCCTTACTGGCGTAAAGTAGGAGATAGGTTTTAAAGAAACAGTTGACGACGGACGCTGCGCCACGGCATAAGCTCACTATGGTCCGAAGGACCAGGTGAGCTAATAAGTGTAGGCTTATAAATATATGAAGTGAAATAATATAATTTATTCTTTGCGGATTTACACGCACCATGGAATATATCTGTTGCCAACTTCAACCACTGTATACTATTCACCATCAAAATGAAGGTCAATTTCTACGGTCATTGGTCCACAATTTCATTAACGAGATAAACAGGTTGGTCACAACAGCGCATACAGGTAATTATCATGCATTTGGATAACAATTACTTATTGGAGTAACAATTTTATTACTGAAATAGGGAATAAAGTGAAATAAAAACACACAAAGTTATTTTAAACACTTTAACAATCTGCGAAGTTAGCCGGTAGCCTGATGCCCGAGGCAAATAAATTTTCTGTCAGACCACACTGAGCCTTCAATTTTATTTTGACATATTCCTGGTGTGTAGAGAGCGAATTAGTGAGCGTGATATCGAGAATGCCAAGAGGGTAAGACAATTTCAAATGACATTAAGAACGAATCGTCCATGATTAAAATACGATAACAGTAAAGAGATAATATTTTGTGAATGTTGACGGCAGCAAGAGGACATCAGTTCATTTTTCGTCCGGACTGGTAATTTTAAGATCGAAGCTATAAAATAGCATAAGAATAGTAAGTTCACAAAAAGTATGTGACCAAGTGACATTATGATAAAAACCCTATATAATTAAACATATTTACAAACCATTCAAGCTGTTTTACTATTTTTTGTTTTCTTAAATTGTTATTTTGCACATTTATATGGGCCAGTGAAAATCAGTTGGGGCCAGTATATTGACTATTATTCTGAGCCTGTAGCTCCAAACGTTTTTAATGCAGACTGACTTTAAGCAAAAAAAAGGAGGGCACTATTCTTTCAACTAAATCCAATAATTAACACAATTAAGTACATTTGTATACACAAAAAGTTATCAATTTTGATGTCTTAACTTTTCTGAAAATGACAAACCATATCACTGACGTCAGTGTGTAGTCAATATGATCATCCAGTGCAAATGTGACAGGTAAGCATGATTTTTTTCTGTGTGCTATTTATAGCTATACTCTACAACATACAATTTGTCATTTTTCAACAAATTTAACAAAAATTAACACATTTTTGTGCACAATTGTATCTCACTGTATTTTTTTATTGGATTATGTCGAAAGAATAACGTCCTTTTTTGTTCATATTGTTGAAAGAACTTGGTGTGTTTTTATTTCACATTATTCCCTATTTCCGTATTAAAATTGTCACCACCAATTGTTACCAAAATGCAGGATACCCATATAAGCGCCGATGTGCCCAACCACCTGATAAATAAAGTGACGGCTTGTTATGTCTATACTAGATATTAATAACTATGGTCATAACACCAACGGAATCAACTGTCATATGGGGCTTCGTAACTTACCTTAATTTCTTGCTGGCATGATTGTAACTGCGATAGCGTACGTAACTTCAGACGGCGAGAAATATTTGATAAAAATGTGAATATATAGCCTATGTTGTTTTGTTAACCAGCATAGCTCCAAGCGTCCAGATCCAAGCGCAGAACTGCATCAATGTGGGGTCAATCAAAAGCTTTATTTATTGTTTCTCGCGGGGATTTCCAGCATAAGCATCTCGTTTAAGACCCGGCGTCTGATTGGTTAATAGCAATTCAGACCTAGATATCTATATAAGGTCATTACACATTTTCTCCAATCTATCTACTGAATGGAACAGCTCCCCAGTGCCTACAGGAGCTTGCAATTTGTAACCCTGTATCAGCCGTCACGATCACTGCGATCGGAGTCGGAATCAATGAATATATATATTAGATACATTTAAGTATGTACGGGCAGGAACGGGCAGAAACGGACAGAAAACGGGCAGGAACGGGCAGAAATCTATCAATAATTATATACATTAATGAATATATATATTAGATACATTAAAGTATCATTATCGGATATAAGATATATTTGATAAAAGGATTGCAATTACATGATCGGGGCAGAATCGGACTAAATTATATATATACATTTATGTCGATATTACTTATGATACCTACATTTATAGTATCACATATTTTTTATCGGGTATGATATATATTTGATAAAAGAATTGCAATTACAGGAATGGGGCAGGATCGGACTAAATTATATATATATATAAATTGACAGGCCGAGGTTCCATTATATGTCTCTGTTTTATTCTATTAAAAAAGGTTCAAAGAATTATATATTACATATATAATAAATATGTATATGGGTTATTTTCTCATTTATATATATGACATTGTTATGGGATGTCATAACACATGAAACATTGGAAATGACATTATGATAACCAAATTTTAATAACTTCATAACTTATACTCAACTCTTAATAAATAGCATGAATATATTTTGAGTGAATGAATTGGTGTTAGTGTGTAGATTACCATCCCATCACGTCTATGATCTTAAAAAAATAATCATTAAGATTATATTAATCATTTGTTCTTGTACTTATTGTTGTGAAGACGATGTGAACGGTTAACAGTTCAATCAAAGGCAACTTCTAAGTATCTTTCAAAGAAAATACGCAATTTTCCAACTCACAAAAGTGACATCAGTCTGAAAATCAAATATTATTCTATATGTAAATATAAGTTAATTGAAATACGTGTTTTACGTAAATAAATATTGAAGTCCATATGTTGCATTGTTTGACCACATAGTGATAGGCCTTATCTGTTATAGAAAAACAATACTTTATATTAATTGTATATGTATCGAAGAAAGAAAAACGGTGAAACGCTTTAAGTTTCAATTTTCAAAGGCCGATGTGGTCAAAACCGATTATCTAATTCTGTAATAGTAGACAATGGACTTCTTGTTCTAACAAAAACGTACATTGATGACTCTGTCAGAAAATTTCTAAGCCATCAATCACCTTGCGGCACAAGCCAATCATCGTTCCAGGTAAGTACCTCAACTTATCAGTGACCCCGCCTCCTGTGAACATATAAGCTAAATGGTTAATTTGGTGGCTTTTGAATATTGGCGTCGCGTGCCGAGTGGACAATTTAGATTGGTTAATTACACATATATGATTATCTTACCTGATGAAGCTGAGAAAATGAATTCACCAGCTCAACTCAAAACTGTAAAACGTCAAGAACAGATTATTCAATGGTATCTCACCGGACAGCAACGCAGACGTTTTTCCACTAAAAAACGTTTCGAATTTTGTATTCTCTGGTCTTATATGAACGTTCATCAAAATAGAACACATTTCCTTTGAACATTTCCTATGTGTCTGGTAAGCTCTGTCTCGTCAGTGACGTCTCGTGTGCCAATCAACTTCGCTTTCAATATCAGGCGGGACTTGGTTGGGAATCGTTGAGATTCTTTTTTCGTTCAACACATTTCATTTTAATTAAAACATATTTTATTGCTTCTAAATTCAAGCAAGATGATTGGGCACAAGTTATTACAACTTGTTAAAGCCCTCTCCTCAACAATTGTACTACAACAATGTGATAGCGACAATAGACATATATGTACATTTTATACCATATAGTACAAGGTAGTGGTCACAAATTGTTAAAACTTTTCAAAACCTTCTCTCGTAAAAGTAAAACGTTGCTCATCGCAGTCAGTTGCACAAATTTGAGTATCTTTATCACTAAACCAATTTATTAAGTTAACTTCTGAGAAAAAGCTGTTATGACATCGTAATCCACCTAAATAAACAATATCTGGGACTTACATACATGTTGATATAATGTTTTATGAATTTAAAAATTAGATATTGTACACGGAATTGGATAAGTCCATGGTTATGCATTCATATAACTTGATGTTTTTAAATACTTAAATTTGTTTAAATAAATTCGACGAGTATTTAGTAAGAGTAGATTTACTTTTCACAAGCATGTATCTTTAGTATTATTGGAACAAATCTATATTTATACATATTATATACATGTATATCGATAGTTGTTATAACTATGTACATAAATACGTTTATAACGTTCATTGCATAATAAAATTATTTAAACATTTGTTCTAATTTAGTTGACTATAAGTAATTTTTGGGAAAATCCTCTATTTGCCAATTCTATTCAAAAGGGCCTGTTTCCAGTAATGTTAATTCTCCATAGGAGCCTGCCCCCGTATAATTTCTTATCTAGCTCAACTACTGTTTTTTTCTTTTCCGAAGAATAATTTTACACCTTTCCGACACCCAGATTTCATAATTTCAGTGAAAATGTATTTTTATAAAGTTGTCAATTTCAGCATCAAAGACATAAGTTCGTAAATAAAAGAAGGTTATCTCGAAATTGTAATTCGCAACATAG
>NW_018405513.1:497885-499322 GCF_002113885.1 Mizuhopecten yessoensis
GTTTTTGTGTCTAAAATGTTATCATCGAAAATGGCATTTTTGAGATTGTTTCTTCCATAAAACAGCCAAATGGCGCGATGGAAACATGATTTTTTGTCACAATCATGCCATGAATGTATTCTTTACGGTGACCATCATTTGATTAGATTTTCATTAATATTTTACATAACATGCACATTTTATCAACACTTAGACATTTTCTGAAAGGTACAACTTTGAGGAGCCATAAAAAACAAACCAAGTGACCTAAATCTTTATACTTTATAGATTTTTGACCACAACGGCATGGGCAATGCACCACCAACAGGAAATTTGAATCAGAGAAGGGGCCGTTTTGGAAACCGGCCCTTTATCCCCGTTTTCATCGTCATTGCATAACCAATATATATATATATATTTACCTGTAACTGTGATTAAGATTCGGTAGCAGTATACACCTCATTAGTGTACCTTCAGGAACTTGGATTGTTAGTGCCCAGGGGCAAAGACCCGTGATATTTTCCCGAGTCCAGAATGGAGCCGTACTCCAGATAACAGATTTCTGTTATTTCCTAATTAGTGTCACAAACTCATGGTTATTAAAAGTGTATGTATAAAGTATCTCTGGTAATCGAATCAAGTTTGAACACGGAATTAGGCAACAAGTTTTCATGTCATTTAGTATTTTGCTTTCGGATGATCAAATACGTATATATTACGTGATATGTAATATATTCCTCTCTGGATTGATGTATAAGAAGCGTAACGTAATTCCTTTTATTTATCTATTTAATTTTTGAATTGATTTATGACAACCTACTCGTCTATCCTTCATAAGATTGGTCTGAGAACTAAATCTGGAAAAATCTGTGAGTTAATCAAGTAATTGAAAGGACTTCGAATCATATACAATCCATATACTTTTTGGAATTTCATAGTATTTGAGTATCTAATTTAACTGAAGGTTCTTAACCAGCATTGTTATATAATTGATACTGTTATGTTTAACAAAATTGAATAACTAACATTTTTGAAAAGTAATTTCAAATCTTCTGAATATTTCCTGTTAAATTTATACATATGGAATGAAGCGTTAGAGGGGCGATAACTCTGTTATCGTTCCTCTGAACGAAATGTTAACACGGCTAAATGTAGCTAATTTGCCGCATATAACAGCGATTTGAGTACGAAAAAAACGGCTCCATAACTTTTGCTGAAACTTTCCAAGTTTGTAGAACTCAGCGCGATCTACCTCCTTGTGTATCTGTTATATCTGGGAAAAATCTAGTAATTGAGATATTTGGTGTAAAACAAGCCAAAATCGGCATTTTGACCATTAGTAGCTGTATAATTCACCCTGGAGAATTAACACTTAAAGCTGACGAACTGAAACTCCACACATAAGTAGTCCAGGTTATTCTGAAGAAAAAGATATATTTGGTTTTTCGATATCTTTCA
>NW_018405513.1:500836-501455 GCF_002113885.1 Mizuhopecten yessoensis
CATTGACGCAGATCAGTGATGTAATTTTACCGCACGTGCGTCATCAACAGGGCCAAATGTAATCATCGCGGCGAAAGAAAAAGATGCATGCAAAAGTCATTGACAGGCACGTGGTATCAATACCGTTATATATAACAACAACATATAGGTAGGAATACTACACTTGCATCATACATGACCTTTGAAAACAATTATTTACGTATAGTAGTTGAGTCCGACATGGCACATGACAGCGTGCTGTTGTTGCTATCCTCACTGCCTCACTTTCGAGTGATCTGCGCTAAATTTACGCAGGGCTTCCCCGAGATTTCAGTGGTCAAAACTGGACATTGCAAGCAGAACTCTACCATCCTATTGCTGTGGTATAACTTTTGGAAGGCCAGAGAACGCATTTAGACCCATTTATCTGTATTTTTTTCCCAGACCAGCCCCTTTAATGATTCAGAATGAGATAATACTGCTTTCAGAATGAGATAATTATAAGAGCACAAGCTCAATGAGATTTTAGACCGTCATAACAATTAGGGGGAGACCCGGGAAAATTCGGCCCCTTTTATTTAAGTCTGTTCTGGGAAAGTTCGGACAGGCATTCGGGTAAGTTAGGCCCCCCTTGAAATCA
>NW_018405513.1:501542-502171 GCF_002113885.1 Mizuhopecten yessoensis
CGAACGAGCCCCTAGAACCTATACAGTGCCGTTTGACCACAGAGAAAAGTATATATACAATTTCAAAGTTATTTTTTAATTCAATTATCAGACCAATTGTACAATTTACTCAAGTGAATTAGAAACTTAAAATAACTTTATGAAATCATATATATATCGTAACCCAAGTACATAAAATTAGTGTTGGGACGATTGTCGCTAACAATCGAAAACTATCGCTCAGGTGTGACGTCGGCGATTGAAAACTTGTCACTATCAATAGTTTGAAAATATCCTTCACAGTAATTAAAACGGCGGAACTATGGGAAGGGAGATCACTCTCGCTGTCGCCTCATGGTCATGATGAAAAATGGCAGCCACCGCTGCTGTTATTAACGACGATGATTTGCAATTGTATCCCTATCCATGCAAGGACAGTTAAATCAGCCGTATGGAAATAGTTCATATGCCGAAAAAAAANCAGCTAGTACCGTAGCAGGCGTGGAAGCTGGACGTAGTCAAATCATGTCAATTTTTAGCTCACCGGGTCCAAAGGACCAAGGTGAGCTTATGCCATACCGTCGCGTCCGTCTGTCGTCTGTCTGCAACAATTTCATTAAACGACTTCTTCTTCTTAACCACTGATTGGA
>NW_018405513.1:503495-504011 GCF_002113885.1 Mizuhopecten yessoensis
CATGAATGTCTAAAAAATGATACAATGAACAAAACGACGTGTCAGGTTATGGTGTATTCCCTGAAACTCTGAAAGGTATAAGTAACAAAGGGAAGTAATTTTGAAAATGAAAAGTCCCATAATTCCACGTTTTCTTCGATAAAGTTGCATTTTGTGTTGAATATGGTACTTTGCCTCTCTGTGCATGTAACTAAGTGCATCGTGCATCATACATGTACTATGTACTATCATATTAGACCTTGATATTATATAATGTCATAGTTAGCGTAACGTCTATGACATCATAAATACTCACTCTGGTATCATAATCACTGTGTAATCACTGACACCGGATATAGCTAGTACCGTAGCAGTCATGGAAGCTGGACGTAGTCAAATCATGTCAATTTTTAGCTCACCGGGTCCAAAGGACCAAGGTGAGCTTATGCCATACCGTCGCGTCCGTCTGTCGTCTGTCCGTCAACAATTTCATTAAACAACTTCTTCTTCTTAACCACTGATTGGAATTCAACTAAA
>NW_018405513.1:504216-504773 GCF_002113885.1 Mizuhopecten yessoensis
TTATTGCTTTAAGCGACATCTCCTCTGGAGCTAAGAGATGGATATCAACCATATTTAACTGGAAGCATCCCTAGGTGGTGTGGATTCAAAATTGTACAAATGGTTGGGCTGACCCCCCAGGGGGCTGAGGACGGGGCCAAATGGGGTATTTTGGCTATATTGCTACAAACGACTTCTGTAGAACTATGCACTGGATATCAATCATATTTAACCAAAAGATTTCATGGCAGGCAGGGATTCAAAATTGTACAAATGGTGGGGCTGACTCCCCAGGGGGCTGAGGGCTGGGCCAAAAGTGGGCAGTTTGCTATATTGCTATTAACGACCTCTTCTGTAGAACTATACCATCGATATTGATAATATTTGGTCGGAAGCATTCATGGGAGGCAGGGATTCAAAATTGTACAAATGGTGGGGCTGACCCCCCGGCTAAGGGGTAGGGCCGAAATTATTTTTTTACTTGGAAATGGTTGAGATCCCCACAATATAACCATATATAAAATTGCTGAGTGTAAAGAGAGGAATGCACATTTGCTTCCAGGATGGCCCTAGGGTCT
>NW_018405513.1:505221-505590 GCF_002113885.1 Mizuhopecten yessoensis
CCACGACGGTCAAGCATAGACATAATTCATATCTAAAACAGGAGGCATGTAATTGTTTTGGTGTAGTTGCAAATTATTTACAAAAACAGTCCGCCTAGTACCGCTAAATCTTCATTCGCAACAGCAAATATTGTCTTGACTTGATATTTGCCAGTAGATTATATACATTATATGCTAAGATGATTTCTTATAATTATATACGTAGTCATGATAATACATGGAGTCGCTCTATATTATGCTTCTTTCTTTAGATATTGGTATAACTAATATTGGTGAAGTGTACAGCGAATAGCAATACACTGTACGGCAAATAGGAATGTTTTGAATAACTGGTGTACAGCGAATAGTTCATATAGTATACAGTATTTA
>NW_018405513.1:507294-507664 GCF_002113885.1 Mizuhopecten yessoensis
ACACAGACGAAGAACCATTTAAGTCAATTACATCGTAATGCCTACCTTTAAACATATGACCATTATATGTTTATCCCGGTATCATCTACATATGCCGTAATGTCTGTTTCATCATTGTTTATGGCAAACTTTAATAGTTTTTCTCATCTTCTTTCTTTTTAAATGAGTTTTGTACCGGTACTTTGTAGTCATTTCTTACCAATATTTTCAGATCGAATGAAATAGTTTACAAATCATCTACATTACATAAATCATTGTTTATTGTATAACTGTTGTGCTCCTTCATTTGTCTCTTCGCTACTAGAAAATACCAGAAATATCGGAAAACATCCTGCGGCTTGTCTGCGCCTAGCGTCCATGCCCGCTTCGG
>NW_018405513.1:508567-510461 GCF_002113885.1 Mizuhopecten yessoensis
CTGACTTTGTAGTGAAAGGTGAGATTAATAGCATGCTATATATAGCTAGCTATAGCCACTCTTAAGGTGATGCAAATCTTATTTTAATGCAAGTTAATATATATATGTAACACTATATGACATTCAAATGGCGTATATTGTTCCGCCCTACGCTACTCTTGTTAGTTCACCTGATCAGAAGGTAAATTTTGTCCATTTCTTTTTCTTTGCCTTTATAGCAGCATTATACCAGACAAATTTTTCAAAAGGAAACGTCCTTGACCTTTATTCAAGGTCAAAGGGGTCAAATTTGTTAAAAAACTCAAAAAATGTCATGTTGAATAGCTGTTTTACCCGTGTTCAAACAGAGTTATTGCCCTCTACACTTCATTCCATCTGTGACACCGCTTTAGGTGTCGCCCCACTTGTACTATTATCCATATGTTGTAAAGCGCTATAGAGTAATTTTACAAATTATATAGGGCGCTATATATAGAATGAAGTGTTAGAGGGGCAATAACTCTGTTATCGTTCCTCTGAACGAAATGTTAACATGGCTAAATGTAGCTAATTTGCCGCATATAACTCAGCGCGATCTACCTCCTTGTGTATCTGTTATATCTGGGAAAAATCTAGTTATTGAGATATTTGGTGTAAAACACGCCAAAATCGGCATTTTTACCATTAGTAGCTGTATAATTCACCCTGGAGAATTAACACATAAAGCTGACGAACTGAAACTCCACACATTAGTAGTCCAAGTTAATCTGAAGAATAAGATATATTTGGTTTTTCGATATCTTTCAAACAACGGCCCTGATAGGGTGTATTTCTGGGGTTTCGTGGAATTTTCCAGAAGATCCGATTTCCCCGTAGTCCAGCGCCAATTTGGGTACCCCCTCTAGGCTAGAATTGAGATAAGAGTTTGTTGAGCATGCGTTAAATACGAAGAAATGTTCTAGCCGCTTATCCGGTTCAACTTGTAGAGGTGAGTTGGATGCAATTTTGACTAGTGCCAGTAATTTTTACCATTTTACGATATTCTACGTTATGGCTATGATCACACGCATGCATGTAAGATATGACCAAGCGTTTAAAATCTCTAGCAAAATCCCGTAGGCCTATACATGTCTGTTGACGTTGCGGAACAGTTCGCGTTTCTTCAATATTTACTTTCGTTATTTTTTGTTTCTACGTTTAAGGTGTGTGAAGCCTGTTCAGTGTTTGTGGTAATCTCTCATTTGTGATAATTTGTTTACGTCTAAAAATAGCCACGGTAATCCCCAGCTTGAGGAGACATCACTTCACGCACGACTAGCATATTACTTGAGCATTTATTACAATGATTGTAGGGTCAATAACAACGATGACTGTAATGAGTCATTATCAGAAATTGTCACATTTTTTGGAAAAGGAAAACTCGAAACAAAGTCCTGTGCTGTTACTCCATTTTTTTTCATTTACAGTATAAACACATCAAATGAATTTTAATAAACATTTAAAGTGTTATTTCCTAAAAATTGTTGTTTTGGTAGCCTAGGTATAACTAAAAAATACCACAAATATTTACAAAAGTTCCATCCTGTTACCAGAGACGTATAATACATGTATAAATGTATTATACGTCTCTGCTGTTACCAATACCATTAAAGATTTTAACAAGAAAAATAAAAAAAAAAATAGATTAAATTATTCTTGTGATAAAATATTAATTTCACATATTATTGTTTCAAAAGCACTGGTCGAACGGCACTGTACAGATTCCGGAAATAGGGATCTCCGAAGCGAGAGCTAAATAAATCACGTTGTTGTACACCTCCAGTCGAGGTAAATTGCCTTATTTTAATCATTACCCATGTTGTATAATTAATCAAAACGGAATTATTTTTGCAACTTTTCAACCCGATAAACTGTA
>NW_018405513.1:516147-518269 GCF_002113885.1 Mizuhopecten yessoensis
TATTAGAGGCCCCCCTACACCCAAAAGAAGAAGGTCATTGTCGTTAGCTGGTTGACGGACAGTTGAAAATAAACCAATGAAGTTATTTTTTAACACTTTGTAGTTTGTATTTTCTGTGATGTATTGACTCTCAACATAAAATCTTGCGTTTATGGTCATGATACACACATGAAAATAAATTTTGGAAGACAAGTATAAGTGAGTACTGAACATGTTTAAGTAAGTACTATTACAAAGCCATCCACTCACCGTGCAGTTATGTTACATGCAGGTTAGCATACTACATAATGATAAAGGATTACTAGCTTGTGCAGTCTGAAGCAAAATAAGTGCTATTGTGTTAATGTGCACTTAAAATTATGTAATTTAAAACCAAAACAACACACGTATACATTAGGAAACTACACAATACAAAAAATACATATTGCATATATTTATATTATTATGTATTCAATCATTTTCAGACTTTTTCTGCACTTGTCTTCCAAATCGGTTGAACTATCGATAATCAATCGGTTTGGGATTACGATTAATCAATTGTAATTTTCTGTCCGATTCCCGACACTACATAAAATCTACTCGTCCGACAGACTCGTTGACAATAAAAATCACTCGTCCGTCAGCAAAATCTGCTCCTCAGAACGAGCGGACGAGTGCTTTTGCCAAGCCTGAAGATACTTGCATGCATGTACATGGATACAAATAATTTATAAACTAGTACATCAGAATTGCAATTGTTATACAGAAGTGAAAATTGTGTAAAAAGGTATTCTCGTATTTAAGAATTGAATTGTAAATACCATCGACAACGGACCAAAATTTTTAAATAAAATAAAAACAAATGCAGAAAATTGTTTTTATATTATGAAAAATATGCAGCCTTGCACTGTTCACTTCAAAATGACTAATNTTTTTTTTTTTTTTTTTTTTTTTATTCAAATTTTTTCATTGTATACAAATTCATGGCCGGGCCTGGAAACTGTGTTCTGCTACATTATATGGAAAGGTTTTTAATTTCAAGTTCAATAAAAAAAAACCATGAATGTCTAAAAAATGATACGATGAACAAAACGACATGTCAGGTTACCGTGTATTCCCTGAAACTCTGAAAGGTATAAGTAACAAAGGGAAGTAAATTTGAAAAGGAAAAGTCCCATCATTCCACGTTTTCTTCAATAAAGTTGCATTTTGTGTTGAATATGGTACTTTGCGTCTCTGTGCATGTAACTAAGTGCATTGTGCATCATACATGTACTATGTACTATCATAATATACCTTGATATTATATAATGTCATAGTTAGCATAACGTCTATGACATCATAAATACTCACTCTTGTATCATAATCACTGTGTAATCACTGACACCTGATATAGCTAGTACCGAAGCGGGCATGGAAGCTGGATGTAGTCAAATCATGTACATTTTTAGCTCACCGGGTCCGAAGGACCAAGGTGAGCTTATGCCATACCGTGGCGTCCGTCGTCTGTCCGTCAACAATTTCTTTAAACGACTTCTTCTTCTTAACCACTGATTGGAATTTAACTAAATTTGACTGGAAGCATCCCTTGGTGGTGGGGATTCAAAATTGTACAAATGGTGGGGCTGACCCCCCAGGGGGCTGAGTGGCTGGCCAAAAAGGGGGCAATTTGGCTATATTGCTTTAAGCGACATCTCTGGAACTAAGAGATGGATATCAACCATATTTAACTGGAAGCATCCCTAGGTGGTGTGGATTCAAAATTGTACAAATGGTTGGGCTGACCCCCCAGGGGGCTGAGGGCGGGGCCAAAAGGGGGTATTTTGGCTATATTGCTACAAACAACTTCTTCTGTAGAACTATGCACTGGATATCAATCATATTTAACCAGAAGCATTCATGGCAGGCAGGGATTCAAAACTGTACAAATGGTGTGGCTGACCCTCGTGGGGGCTGAGAGGCGGGGCCAAAAAGGGTTATTTAGCTATATTACTTTAAGCGACTTCTTCTCTGGAACTAAGAGATAGATATCAACCATATTTGACTGGAAGCATCCCTAGGTTGTGGGGATTCAAAATTGTACAAATGGTGAGGCTGACCCCCAGGGGGCTGAGGGCTGGGCCAAAAGTGGGCAATTTGGCTA
>NW_018405513.1:519444-519542 GCF_002113885.1 Mizuhopecten yessoensis
GAATAACTGGTGTACGGCGAATAGATCATATAGTATACAGTATTTAAGTGAATACCTTGCCTAAATGTGATACATTTTGTTAAGGATCCCCGTCCCTC
>NW_018405514.1:0-1679 GCF_002113885.1 Mizuhopecten yessoensis
AATATTTAAAAAAAATATATTCAGAGATCGATTATCGGAGTATGAACATCGTTTTTTTTCCAGGTTTTTTGGGTGCGCAAAATATTCGAGTAGAACCTTTTTTCCCGATTTTCAGCCTCAAAAAGTACCTGCGCAAATTACATGGGTTTTTACGGTATATATATATAGCAGCTAGGAATTGAGCTTTCTATATCCACTGCACTACATACACTTCATATTATTTGTTGACATTTTTCTGCTACAGTACATGGAGTTTCCTCAAAAGATGCTGATAACCGAAAAAGAGTCTGAAACCTTAATCATATCTTTTAGAATACTGTTTAAAAAAAAGGTTATACCGGTACAATACATTTCACCTGATATCACGTCTGTTAATGTCACTTTTCGGTTATTATCATGTATTATTGATGCTCATGTATCTCTTCGATTCACTAAACATCAACAACAACATTTAAACCCTTAATCTGTGATTAAAAGGATTGTAACAAAAAAAAAATGTGTTCCGTAAATGTTAAAATATTTCTGTTCAACATTCATATTTACAGTGGTGTGCAAATCCACTAATACATAAGTTAACATAAAATTGTACTGCAGAATTTTTTGGTCTGATTTTTGACAGCTAAATAAGTCTCATCAAGGGTCATTGACCTGTCAGAAGTTGAAGTAGCCAAAGTTATTTGACTTTGGTGAAGAAGCATCCTAAAAATAGAAGAAAGTAAGGGCTGGATTTTCACGAACTTGAAGAGTTGTGCCCCTTTGTTTGTTTTCCTATACATCTTATTCTGGCAGTTTATCATTCATATTTTTATTTTTCCATTTGTTATGCACTTCATATACATCTGATGAGAATGGGAGATATTTAAAAATGCACAAAATTCACCAAGAAAGCTGAAAGTCACAAAAGGTGAAACTTTACACCATGCAGGCCAGGTTTGAACATTTTACTGTAATGTTTGTTTTACTTTCCATGTGGGGAGGATTTTGAATGCATCTCGACTGTTATATCAATCAATTAATTTTCATTTAGATGGTGTCCCTGAGAATTATTTCTTATATAATTTAAAATTTGTTTCAAGTGATACTCATACTCTCTGTTTTAAACTAGGAACACTTGCTATGTACATGTACTCTAAGTATTTGTGCAGTTATGATTGATTGTCTTCCTTTTGATAATATTCCTGTGAGTTGTGTCCCTCACATGATTTCCTCACATTCCTTTCTGTTATACATCGGATATATAGTTTGTTACTTTGATAAGTTCCAAGTTTCCTTTTAGATAAAATATGTCATGTTTAGGTGATTTTTGAGAATTAGTGGTTTTGCAAAATTTGCTTATTGTTTTGCAAAGTACCAATATTTTTATGTTTATTACATATATAGGGTGCTCCCATAGCTACCACTTTCTTTGAAATGTAGATTTTCTTCCCGTTGTTTTTGGAAAAAAATATCCAGAAATTTTAGATAGTTTTGAACTTTTGCTTAAAACTTACCATACTGACAATGTCAGACAATTTCAGACATGCGAAACATATAATAATGTGTAATTCTTCTTGAATTTGGTGTACAGATAGATCTTGAATTGACAGATCTGTCAGATCAGCACAAATTACTTGAATTGGAGTCTACATGAAGAGTTATGTCCCTTCACTTTCTTTTCAAGATTACATGATTCAAACAAT
>NW_018405514.1:4417-35408 GCF_002113885.1 Mizuhopecten yessoensis
TTTTGCTGGAGTTATGGCCCTTCGCACATAGGAAATTATCAAAATAAACTTTTTTTGGACTTATTTCGCTACCGCTTGCCATATCAATTTGAAACTTTGTTTGTGGCTTTATCAATAAAAGATTACAGAGTTTGAACCATGTACATGTATTAAAATTCCATTTTTGACTGGAGTTATGGCCCATTTGCACATAGGAAATTCTCATAGTTAACTGTTTTCCATATTATTTGTAACTTGGTATACATGTATAATGGATTACAGTTTGCACTTGCACATGCACTTCCTTCAAATTGTAGTTTTTTTCTATAGGTGTCTCCTTGACAACCGTCATCATATGACCCTGGNGCAACTTCATTCGTTCATGGATTTTGGTCAAACTTTATGCAAAGGTCACGTATGAGTATACTTCGGACATTGTTGTGTTTCAGGGTTCCAAGGTCAAGGCCAAGGTCACTGTTGCTATATATAGAAAATCATCAACTGATTTAATTTAAACACTTAGCAACTTCATCCAATATGTTATGGAGAGGGTAATAACATACAGAAAAAACATAAGAATATTAAAATCAACTTAAAGTGTAGTACCTTGTGTGTGTGCATGTTTCAGGTTATCAAGATCAAAGTGGTTGTAACTTTTTATAGAACACTTAAACTAATTTCACATGGCAGCGGGGGCATTTATGTCTTACAGACCTTTTCTAGTCTCTTTAAACATCTTCTCAATAACCTAGAGGCCCAGAGACCTGGTATTGGGCCTGTAGCGTGCTGGGGTGAAGGGCTATCAAGATTGTTCAAATGAGTGACCTTGCCCGACTTTTCCAGGTCACAAGGGTTAAATGAGGTAAAATGTTTAAACAACTTATTTTCAATAGGGGCCCAGAGACCTGATATTGTGCCTGTAGCATGCTTGAAAAAAGGACTACCAAATTTGTTCAAATGAATTATCTTGCCTGCCTTTCAAGGTAACAGAGGTCAAATGTGCTAAAATCTTAAAACAACTTCTCAATAACTAAGAGGACCATGCTATTGAGCCTATAGCATGCCTGGATGAGAGGTTACGAAGTGTGTTCAAATGAATGACATTGACCGACTTTCAAGGTCACAGGGGTCAAATGTGCTAACATCTTTAAATGACTTCTTCTCAATAACCAAGAAGCCCAGAGACCTGATATTGGGCCTGCAGCATGCTTGGATAAAGGACTACCAAGTTTGTTCAGAGGTCACATGGGTCAAATGTGCTATGTTTGAATAAAGTGGTAATGAGCTTAGCATCCACATAAATGACCTAGATCAGCTTCAAAGTTGCATTAGAAGCAAATGAGCGACACAGGCCCATTGGGCTTCTTGTTTAATTTCTGCACAATATCTTCAGAAATGTTGGTGGATTGCTTTCAGACTTTATCCAGTGCTTTTCTAAAGAAAGTGCTTGCTATGAATAGCTTTTCAGGTCTGGCGGTCAAAGGTCAAGGTCACTGTTATCATGAATAGAAAATTAGTTAAGGCACAATATTTCCAATTCTGTTGGGATGATTATACTCAGGCTTTATTAAGTGCTACCTCAGAGAAAGTGCCTGCTTTGGTGGTGAAAGGTGAAGGTCATTGTTACTTTAGAAAGTATTTGCATAGAATACAAATTGTAGATTTTGAGGCATCGATGTCAAATTTCAAGGTTAATGTTACTATAAATAGAAAAACATTTTATGCACAATATGTGGAGCTCTTTTGGGCCGTATGCACTCCGACTTTATCCAGTGTAATAAAATGTTTGCTTAAGCTTTTGGATAGCTTTTCAGCCTTTGCTATCAAAGGTCAAGGTCACTTACTATTATTAGAACATCAGTGTATATATATAAATCTTATTACCGGTTAGCTTGTAATAATTATAATAGTCAGTATCACAGGTGCTCGGGTTGTGAAGCATATGTGATATATCGCACATCACTTTGATTATAAATAATTGGGTTCTAGAATATATATAACTTTATCTCTTAAAACGATTTATTAGTATTAGGGGGTGCGATATTTAGTTGGGTACGATACGTTAACAGATGATGTTATATATATTCTAGAACCCAATTATTTACACATATATTCCAGAACCCGAGCACCTGTGGTCAGTAATGCATCAATTCAAATCAATTCAATTTATTGACTGTAGGCCTTACGGCCCATGAGTAAATATACACATTACATACAATACATAATAAGGATGTGAAACAGCAAGACAAATTGGAGTACGAGTTAAAGAAATACAGCTCTTATCTTATTTGCTTCAAATTTTTGTTTGCCGAAACGGCTTAATTCCTTGTTGTTATCATATTAATAAAAAATGATATTCGTCTTCTACTTCAGTAGTCGACTTACAAATTGCACTATATCTCATATTCCGCTAGCTGCGGGAACCGTAGCTTCTATGTCTTATTTTTTTTATTTTTATTGTTATCGGTCCGATAACAATAAAAATAAAAAATAAAATAAAAATCGGACATAGAAGCTACGGTTCCCGCAGCTAATATTCCGCTTGATATTTCTATAACGACCGGTTTCAATTTCAAAAGAATGTGCAGACATACAAAGTTTTGTTAAACATATTCTATATTTCTTAGGCATGTACTTAGTTAAATAAAACTGAATGGAAAAATGGTTTACAATATGCTTATATAAAAAACATTTCGAGGAATTCTCTAATAAACCTCTCTAATATTGTTGAGCTTGGCCAAACATTCTTTGACGTATACAAGGTAAAATGGATTTAGCGTTCGATGGTGTTCGGCTAAGCCATACTTCACCGAAACCAAGAGTATATAGCAACTCTTTTACATAGTGTACCCAATTGAAACAAACACCGGTGCTTTTCTTTAATAAAAAAAAATCATATGCAGTATTCAAAATACAATTTTTCGTGTCGAGCAGTTTAAACAAATAATTATGTATTCTATACCTTCTTGTATATTCTAAAGGGAAACGACCAAGTTCCCAGTATACCATTACGTTATTTGTAGATTGTCTAACTTTAAGTAA
The DNA here is from genome assembly GCF_002113885.1 of Mizuhopecten yessoensis. NCBI lineage: Eukaryota > Metazoa > Mollusca > Bivalvia > Pectinida > Pectinidae > Mizuhopecten > Mizuhopecten yessoensis. The sequence goes on from NW_018405514.1 coordinate 7,439, forward strand.
CCTCATACAAAAATATAAATGTACATTTTCAATGTCCAACCCTTTGGTCGAACCCCACACTTCACAAGAGTAGTACAATATGCTACTAACGTAGGTAACAAACACAGCATGGTTTAATAATTAAGGCTCATATTTGAACACTTAGAAAATAAAGCAAACATGGGCTTTACTTCCTTGATCTGACAATTGTTTCTGTATGTTATTGAACTTATTATTGTATCTTAAGTTTCCACCGATGTAAAAAAAATGGTCAACACAATCAAGCTTTTTTCCATGGTAAGTCCATGTTTCATTATTTCGAATTTTCCCGCCTTTACGGAATACCACAACTTTCGTTTTTTTTACTATTAACAGTTAATTTCCATTGCTCGCAATAAATAGCATGATTATCCAGTAATTCCTGCAAGCCTTCAATAGTTTCCGAAAGCAAGACTAAATCGTCAGCATATAACATAAGGAATAGACTTAATTCTTCAAAATCGTATCGTTGGTTACATTTTGAGATAAAAACAAAAAAAAAAATTAAAAAAAAGACTCAAAGTCGTTAACGTAGATGCAAAAAAGTATCGACGACAAAATGTCGCCTTGCAATAAACCGATATCATTGACAAAAAAATCAGATAAACAACCTTTAAATTTTATACAAGATCTTGCATGATATACATGTATATTGATTTAATGATGTACAGAAGCTTGCCTCTGACTCCTAATTTTGATAGTTTATGCCATAAATTAACCCTGTTTACATAGTCAAACGCTTTGCCGAAATCAACAAAGCAACACTACAAACGCTTATTTTCACTAAGAGATTTAGTTATAATTGAATGTGGAGCGAAAATCGCATCTACAGTACTAAGTCCATTGCGAAATCCAAACTGTGCATTTGTAATAACATCGTATGATTCGGACCAATTTATTAACCTAGAATTTAAAATAGACGTGAACAATTTCCCTAGACAACTTAATAGACTGATACCTCTAAACTTATTAGGATAGGTTTTTACACCTTTTTTTAGACTGGCGGACCACTCCGTAGGGAAGCATCCGGAGTTCAAAATGTTATTAAATAGTTCGCAAAAGGCAGGCAACAATAAATCTTTACCGACTAAAAAAACATTCGTTCAAAATTCCATCGATTCCATTTGATTTGCCACTATTCAATTTCCGAATAGCTTTATTAATTTCATCATGACTATAGGACTGTCTAATTCTTCATATAATGGCACGGAATTTTCATCTGCATCATGATTAAAAGTATCTCAAAACCAGTCTCATCGCCACCCTCTGCGGCAAGCCCTTTAAAATGGTTATGTAAATTATCAATACTCATTTGGGGACCTGATGATTTAGGCGATGAACATTTCTTATAGAACTGTTTTGAGTTGTACTTTCTCAGGTATTCTATCATATCACCTTCAAATCTAATATAATCTCTTTTCTTAACAGCTTCTGCTGATTTATATAACTTCTATTTGTCAACTTAATATCTATGATTATTTGCAGACTTACATTTGTTGAATACATTTAAAGCTTTTTTTTAAATTATAGAATACACGTTTTAAATCGGGATCAAACCAAGGTTTGTCCTCGCACACGTGTGTACCTCTGTTTGTTTGCATCACACAATTTCCTCTCGGTCAAACGTTGTTTAAATTCTACCATTCTACCATTCCTGGTTAGACAGTTGCACTTAAAATAAAACAATTAAAAAAATCTCCGATTAGGTTCACTTCTTTATAAAAGATAGGTACATATTGTGAGAAAACACTTATCTTGTATTCACAACATTGGCCATCACCAAGTCTCCACTTGCATGGACATTTTATATAGAATATCATAAATGTACTAAATCTCACTTTTGCCAGTTTTGTCATACTTACCTGAAGTGTAAGTATATATTCTTAAAAATTATAGAATAAAAAACTGGAAAAATAATATTGATTTCATGTTGGAACCTCTGTATGCTCTGTACTATGTATTCACATGAATATTCTTGGAGTTTAATTAGAAGCAGATTTTTATAATTGTTTGCTCACAGATGTTTAACGATCCTCGTTATTCAATGTGCTGCATAGGATGTAGTAATTTAAGAGCATCAACCAATTTTATTGTCCTTTATTCATGCACACAGGTTACTTTCTAAAAATAGACCATTAGGTTGTCGACTTACCTGTTTATTACAGTATAGACCCCATTCTCTAATAATATAGGGATTACATTTATAACATTTTGTCGCCCACTTTCTTGTCATATAAACTGTATAATGATTTTATAGTCACGGTGTGCAAACCTCTACATCGATAACCGACTTGGTCTGAGAGGTATGTAGTTGACCAATAACTCGGCTCCTATATCTTAGATGCAGGAAGACGCGACATTGTATAGTGTTGTAGCACACTGAATGTTCACCAGCGTACTTTAACCCACAGTTTTGCCTGCACATAGAATGGTCATTACGTAGACCCTTACAGAGAAGTCTTATTCTTTGTTTGCAGGAATAAATCCTGATGATTATATGAAAAAAAGCCCATCATTATGATGATGTATTTCTCAATTTGAAGTTTTTTAAATTGATGTTTTTAAAAAATGAACGTAACACACACACACACACACACACACACACACACACACGTTATGGACACATGCATTAATTATAGACGGAATTTTCAAATCTGTGATATTATACAGAAGAAATGTCTTCTGCAACATATGATCTCAATGCATTTTGTTCATAAAATCAATTCTGCAGTGGATATATCACCCGTCGTTGTGGACACCAAAATAGAGTTGTGGACACGGTGTCCATAGTCACTGTGAAGTCTTGTCATACGCCAAGCACATTATACTGTATTCATGAACTATTCGTTGTGTATAAACTTTCGTCGTTTTCGTGGTTGCTATGGAACCACGAATATAAATTCAACGAACGTTTCTTCAGCTCGAAAGAATATATAAAGCGAAAATGTAGAATCGATGTTCTCAACTAATTGAAGTTCTAAAATGTACGCATTTTCGCGGCAAATTAACAATACTGAATTTCATCATACCGTCTTAATATTCTAGTTCATAAACTCATCAAACATTTCCGTGTGATATAGACATAGCGATTCACAAACGAATATTTTAAGATAATTTAACATTTCATTTTAAATATATTTTTACCGAAATGGACATGTGTTAACAATCTGTTGCATCAATATAATTCAATATTGATTAACCAAGTAGATGACCAATCAAGTGAAACGGTATACATACTAGGCGTCGCGAGAACGGCTCATTCCCCGAACACCAACTCTGGAGAATTGAAAGGAAGGTGTTTATATAGGAAATACTTTGAAGTTTAGTTATAGCCCGTTTCAACTAAGAATGTCAACTCATTTTGTAGGTATGATACTAAAGTCAATAATAAAATGGATAAAAAAGTTTTTATTCATACATATAACTGTAATACACATTTGATACAGCACTAAAAGTTAATTATTAAATATAAATATAAACAGTAAACTACTAAATGAATATGAAGTTTTTAGCACAAATTACATTCTCTATATATATCACGTGGATGCTGTAAATCTGGTGAAACATAGTAGGACAGGTGTAGAAGGTGCCGTCACTGAAGAGTACGTCGGAGGCTGCAAGTTCGGCCAGGTTCTCTGATGTAGCGAATGCCGTCATTCTGGTGTTCTGTTCACCAACGTCGAAGAGGAAAAATGGTTTGCCTGTAGAGGTTTCTGTTCATCTTACATCCAAGGTTATGTCGGTCAAGGTCTTTGGTAGTGGAGGAGTCTGTTTGCGGCGAGCACGGTAGAGAGATGATTTGGCAGTGTAAAATGTTGGCAGTCGCTGAACCACGGCTTTGGAGGTGTCATCCCAGTCGTTGTCTCGGAGTTGGTTGAGTTCCACGTCGAAGATAGAAGGTATGGGTCTGATAGATTTTACGCAGCGGTTGGTGATCTGGTTGTGTTGATGTCTTCCGAAGTTTGCTAGTATGTTGTTTACTGTCGAGAGGGTTGCTGAACAACCTGAGGTTGAACATCTCCAGAATGTTTTGTCGCCGTTTCTACGTATTTGTCTGTAGATGGTTGGTGATGAACTTAACGTTGATCTGGGCGTTTGCCATTTGTAGTTGATGTATCAAAAGCACACAATAACAGATAATAATATCAAATTGAAGTCACACAAGTAAAATCTGAAAATAAGTTTTATATGAGAATAATTATAAGAGAATTCACACAAATTTCACTGAGTAAAGAAGTTGTTGTTTCCAAGTACAGAGTGAAATATGATAATTCTCCAAAATGTGCTGCTGTTTTAAACATTTAAGGGATAGTACGTTGTTTTGAGTGGCTATACTGGCGATTAGCACATGAAATTTTGGTTTGAACTCGAGACCGATAGATCGAGAGTTAAAACCAAATTTCATGCTCTAATCGCCAGTATAGACACGAAAAACAACGTACTATCCCCATTCTAACACACCTGAACAAATATACTACGCTAATATGTTTAATAACAATGCACTTCCTTGTACAAAAGTACATAGTAAAATACTGTGTGACCTGAACTGGCGACGTGTCATTCTGCAGCGGACTGACCAATCGGAAAGAGGCTTTCAAAAGTCGGTCATTTGGCCCCGCCCATATTGGCGAGCGCTCGATCTGTATGTTGACGTGGCGGAATATTTGGATTGTTCGTGAACGTCCTGTTACCAAAGTTTATACGACACATTTGGATTAATATTGACCAAGTTCTTATATTTCCATGTCAGTATGCATACCAATCTGTGCTTATCGACAAAATCGATGATTATTTGTATAGATTGTGAAGAGTTTTGTGTCAATGCATACGACACATGTGAAATGTTTCATTTGATTTCGGATCTAAATAGATGCCTTCAGACGGATGAAACGAACGTTTTGGTAATAAATGGAGGTAAGAACAAGGAATGTGTACTTTTTAATTCATTCAGCAAATACATTTCATCGGTCGTTTCTCTTCTGTTGCCTACTAGCCTTATCAGCGGGATTTCGCTATCTTGACGCCTTATTGTTTTGGTTTGAAACGGGGAGTGGCTTAAGTGCGATGGGAGGAGCTTAACACGATTGATCATGATTCTATCGCAGATTAGAACATGGTCCGTATCCAATCAAAACACGCGTTGCAAACGAATCGTGTTAGAATATCCATTTAACAGCTTGGGATTGGAACTCTAAATATTAATTATTTTTTGCAATTATTAGCATTTTTTGATTATCTGATTATCATGATCAGAAGTTGATTTACCTGTGCAATTTACCTGTACACCATTTCTGCAATAGACTATAACTCACTATCATCACAACTGACCACCTATGTAAACATGTGATTTTAAGCAAAGTTGGTGTTCAGGGAAGACCCCGCGAGAACAGGGCTGTGTTTTCTTAGCATGTTGTCAACACTTCCACCGTAGTTATATGTACATTACCTGTGTGATAATTATTTTCATTGTTTGACATGAACAGAGAAGTATGAAAAATGTGACTCTTTGTCATTTCAAATCATACCACAAATGTGTTACGGTGTTTGACCAATAAACATTATTCTCGGAACGGTGGATATATTTCGTTGCACGGGCTAACCACGAAAGTTTGTACCCACGAAATAATTAGAAGGCTCCAAACCACGAAAGAATTTACACACGAACATTTCATGTTATAAATATCATGTTATACATTTCATGTTAAGACGACAACTGCTGTCATACAAAATATCTGTCAAAAGGTATTCTTTAGTTCAAAGTGTGTCTTATGTCTATCGATTTAAAGCTCATAAGTATGATTATGTCGACACTTCGGTACCCTCCTTTCTTATTTTTGCCACATAATACTTGATATATATGTAGACAACTGAATAATTTAGGACTTGCTCTAGAAAATTTATCAGAGTAAAGATATTAGGATAATCTAGATAGTATCAACCTTAGATTTTAAAAAATTGTCTCCTAAAATGACTTTGAGGATTCCACATTTTTTTGGAAACACAGTTATAGCGTGGGAAAGTAGGTACATGTAGTAAGCAAGTCTGTGTGTTTTTTACGTTAACTAATTACAGCTTTTAATTAGTAAATGCATCTTTTTCGCAAGGCCAATCAAAACATTTTCGGTTCAACGTAGACCTAAACGTTGATATCGAAATTACTCATACTGATAACCATATATTCACAATTTCAAATATTTAAAGTCGGTATAATTTAGTTTTTAGTTATATATTTATTCTAGTATAGTTGCAAGATACTTCGAGATTTATTGAAGAATTTAATATTCATACTGAATATACATACTTGCCAAATGAATGCTGCTTAAGTTAGGCTAAATAACAAGCAACGCATTTTCAAATATTTAAGAACAGTTAGGCCAATTGCGAATATCTCTAAAAGAAATTTGTTTGTTTGTGGTTTCACACGCTTACAACAGCTAAAATCATATCAGGAAGGATCCGTATGGGAGTTTGATTCTAGTTTTCATTCGGTCAAATACTGTTACAATATGTACATTTCTCTATCGAATGTGTCATATCAATGATAGATAAATGCACCATAAAAAAGACCCCGCCGTAAGGTTCGGATTCTCATCCTGAAAATCGTTTCAGATTGTTTATGATGTCATAATCACTGGTGCCTATATACATTTATCACATGATGTATATTTTGTTATCCAGTGAACATATCCATGTCATATTGTTTTGCGTATTAACCAATGTTATATGACCTATCAGCCCTGTGCTTGGTTGCAAGTTTCAATTGTTACGTCACGCCTAGGACAAGTACAATGTACATGACGTCACAGACTTATGCACTGGAGTCAAAATCGCTGCTATTTAAATTTCAAGGTTGCATGAAAATTGTCGTTTTACACGAATAAATGCCACAAATCTTGATTGTCATGAAAAGGATCTTACACTCGTTTTCATATCATATGAAATTTATGAAACTCGGCACGAACTTTTCGTTTTAGCTCGCTAAATTAAAAACATCTTATACTCGTTTCATAAATCTCATATGAAATTTATGAAACTCGGCAGGAACTTTTCGTTTTAGCTCGCTAAATTAAAACATCTTATACTCGTTTCATATATCTCATAAGAAATTTATGAAACTCGGCACGAACTTTTCGTTTTAGCTCGCTAAATTAAAAACATCTTATACTCGTTTCAAAAATCTCATATGAAATGGAAACTCATGTAAAATCCTATATGTAGCATCTTTTATCGGAATTAAGACGTGACTTGTAATGATATGAAGTTAACAAACAAACAAAATAAAAATAAAAAAGAGAGTCCATATTGCTTTCTCATACATTTTTATTTTAATGAAAATAGTAAATACTGCCGATGCCGATTACAACTGTCTGGAAATTATCAGTACCAGGTCACAGGTACTGGTAATATTTAAGTCAAATCATTTTTCAAAGAAACTAAGGAAAGCACACATATTAAGTTTACAAAACGATGAAACGGCAAACGGCAAATATTATGAATGGTACTTCAGGAAAATGATGCGGTCAAACACTTTTCTGATAAGAAATCAAAGAATTTTTATTTTCATTTTTTATACTTTTCTTTGGAAAGTTACTAATGAAATTGATCAAATAATTGTCGAATCATGTGAGATATATTTGCATTCATATTTCAACAAAATACTACATGAAAAGAAAACACAATCTTGAAAAAACGAATTGTAAGAAACATCATTATCTATCTCATTTTCAATGTTGACGCCTCCTAATCAGGTTATTGCAATCAGACTTTAACAGGCTATCCAATTAAAAAAACAAAAGGATGATAATAAGTATGTTTTCTTCATTTTGCCTTGTACATCTACCCAACCTTAAAAAAACCCTCTAAATATCACTTACCGAAAACAGCAAGCCAAAAGACAAAGACACTAAGTGTTAATATCGCACGCAAAAGACAAAAGAACGAAATTACGTACAAAAGCAATTATAAAACGTCATCAGAGTAATACGTAATAAGATTTTTATCATATTTATAATAAATGTACAATAATGTTACTAAGCTAAAAGCGCACAACGTTGCTAGTTTCTGGTGACAGCATTTAATTAATTTCCTCACGATTAAATTATGGCGAACGAAATCGATTTACCAAAGGCCGATGTGCTTAAACGGTCACCTGAGTATTAACAAAAATGGTAAAAGATACATGGTGCATGATGGACATATTTGATATTGTTAAACGAAAACAAAATCATTGAAAGGTTGACATTCAAATAAAATATGCATCAAATATATCTACGTTTTGGATACATAAAAAATATTATTTTTCATGAAATATTATATCATAGTTCAGGAAAATTGTTTTGGAAAAAATCAGGCTTTAGCTTTGATATTCAACATAATTTGGCGTTTGTTCTGTCATTTCCTTTTCAATGTCTGAATGTCATTATACACTTTGTATCTTACACTCTTTCAGTCTCTGTTTTTCAGAACATATTCTTTGTGGATGGCTCCTTCGCATTCTGTCTTTTGTCGGCGCGAGCCTGAGCCGGAGACACATTTCATGTAGTCACAACTATAACGGAATCCGTTAACAATGTGGGAAGTAATAATACATAATAGTTAAGGCTCTGTTGGTAACAAGATACAAATAAGGAATGGATACATGTGTTTGATTCTTATAACTATATTCATATTTAACCAAATGACGAGTGAATGATTAATATGTACCTATGTCACAGTTGCAATATACATCTTCCTGTTTGTTGATTCAATCTTTTTCGAATAATCCAACCCTGCTTATTCAGATAAAGGATTAGTATTGTGTAAAGAATATGATAATTACGTTTTTGTCTTCAAATCCGAGAGACAAATGAACACATTCAAGGTTATCCCTAGATACTAAATAGTATTCATATCAAGACATTCGTTATTACTATTAATGCATTATTTTGATATGCAGCATTATAATGTAAGAATATATTCGTGCTTTTGTCTGGGTTTTTATAGAAATAATGCCGGTGGTGTAAGTTTGGTTGCCTTTTTCCTCACTATCTGAAACAATATCAGATCCTGAGAGACTGAAATCGGGATCACATCACTGTTATCTGAAAGTTAATCAGCCCATGTATTGACTTGAATTTGTAAAAACATACACCATGCGCATCGGAGTTAATGCTGTCCTTCCGTTTAAAGTGCCTACAAAAATGCTCAATGTCAACAATTATCCTATTTTTACATCAATCTTCTTATATGTTTGTAACTTAATATATCAAAGCAAAGAGTGATACCAACAGATCATATTAATGCAGCCAACATACGGTGCGGTACTGCACATCACGTCGTCACATGACCTGGGGAAATGTTGCATTATTACCCTTCTTAAATTTGTCACTCAGAGCATCCTTTTATCCATTATAGAAACAATTTCCACATTGACTTGGACTATATCATATTCATTATCGATAATAGTGCATTTTAAATAGCCCATTTCCTTTCTCTATATTTTTCCACGTAAAAAATTGTCACTCGGCAACATTTAAGGGAACTTTCGAATTTTCATGAGGAAAGTATTAAGATAACTATTTGCATGTTCAGATAACAGATTAGTATTGTATAAAGAATATGATAAATACGTTTATACCCTCAGATCCGAGAGGTTTACAAATGAGCACATATCAATAATTATGTTAACAATATATTTTAAGTTATCCCTATATATAAAATGTTGTTCGTATCAATACATATATATTATTTTGATATGAAGTATTATAATGTAAGAATATATTTGTGATTTTGTCTGATTTATTAACAGCTTACTTAGGAAGGGTCAATTGAAGAACAATACAATCTCATGTTTCAATATACTTTGATGTATTTAATGCCAACATCCATATCAAAGGAACAATAGAGGCTCTCATTGCACGCATTTAGATAACCAAATCTGGTATACGGACTTAAATGTACAAACAAAAGCACAAAGATGTATTTCTCTTGTTCTGTTTATGCCTTTTGTATATTTTCTTCCACCCCTAAACACTTTAACAATATAATGCGGAAAAGTGATAAAAAAATAATGCATTTTCAGATACGAGACGTTTGAAATGTTAAGAAAATGATATTACGTTTATGACTTCAGATGTTCTGAAATCCTCCTGTTATATTAGAACTCTAACGGTCATCATCAATCGCTTCTAAATCGCCAAATCTGGTATACGGTCTTAAATGTTCAAAAAATGTCTTTCTCTTGTTTTGTTTATGTCTTTTGTTATATTTTTTCACCCTTATAAACTTTAATATAATAATATGAGGAAAGTAAAAAACAATTAAAAAAATGGATATTCAGAAACGAAACTACTGAAATGATGTAAAAGAAATGATAATCACGTTTATGTTTTCAGATGTTCTGAAATCCTCCTGTCTTCTTCGACATCATTGCTCACGACTTTCCCATTGGTACCTGGAAGTGTGTGCTGAAATACATAACAATATGATGACATAATGTAATATCACACAACTGAGAAGAAATTAAAATATGATTCCACATCTTTGATGCGTGTTACTACTCATTGTTGCTTTGTGGACTAGGTGTCCACAATTTAATCACACTCAACTGAGAAAAAATGATATAGAATTTCAATTCTTTTTATTAGTGTTACTACTCAATATTGCTTTGTGGACACGGTGTCCACAATTTAATCACACACGACTGAGAAAAATTGATATAGAATTTCAATTCTTTTTATTAGTGTTACTACTCAATATTGCTTTGCGGACACCGTGTCCACAATGTAATCACACTCAACTGAGAAGAAACTAAATTATCATTCCACATCTTTGATGCGTGTTACTACTCAATTTTGCTTTGTGGAAACCGTGTTAACAATGTTATAACACACAACTGAGAAGGATTGAAATATCATTCTATATATATTTTTGTGTTTTACTTCTCAGTACTGCCTGTTGCATACTATACACTCAATGCATTTAAATACACAATAGGATTTGATAAGTAAACGGTTGTCATATTTATATCAACATATTCCTTATTACTATTTTTATTTGAAATTTTGTTTGATATGTAGCATTATTGTGTATGTTTTTTGTGTGTTTTTGACCGATTTATTAATAGCTTATATCAGAAGTTACAATATAATCCCAAATCATTGATTCGTGTTACTACTCAATGTTGCTTTGTGGACATCATGTCCACAACGTTATCACACACAAGTGAGAAGAAGTTAAAATAGCATTCCACATCTTTGGTGTACGTTACTATTCAACGCTGCTTTGTCGATACCGTGTCTATAATGTATTTTTTCTACACTTAAAATAGTCCAAGTTTTTTGTGTGTTCTATTAATAAATGTTGTTTAGCTGTCTAACTTAAACAATATGCGTAAGGAATTATGATTGAACATTGATTCATTTAAACAACAAAACGAAACAAAACAAACCCCCAAACCTGGTGATAGGACATTGAACAACAAACAAGCATGCCTCTCTTGTTCTATGCTGTAACATACTCATTGGATACTTTTTGTGTGTATAAGTGTATCACTATTCAGTCATACATTCTTAGCCTCAAAATTCCATTTTGTTGCATAAAATAGCTAAATTCAACATACTATTGTCATGTCGATATAAAAGTACTATATTAGGATGAATATCACCAATGTGATATTCTACTTTAAATATGTAGTTTGTAAATACTGTGTACGTATTACAACGAAACATGTTGAGGGTTATACTAAACGTATCCCTGAATATAACATCACGTTTTGTATTTACATTGGTATATAAGCATATCATTAAGCTTTATATTTGAAGGAACATATGGATGTGAGTTTGATATGTATCTTTAAATAAAAACAAAGTCAATGTTTAATTCGGAAATGCGAACTTCTTTCATAAAACTTAGATATAATTCCCTTAAACTGAACATTTTAATGATGCAATAATGAATTTTGGGTATTGTTCCAATATCATCAACATGTCTTATGTTTATTAAAATAATCCTTGTGATTGGCGGAGAATTTGATATGAATACAATTTAAAATGTAACTTAAAATGAATGATTTCGATAAATAAAACAATGCATTATTCAAAGACAAACATAAAAAAGTCGTTCTTATTTCTTTTCTGGAAATATACATTTGATGCAATTCACCTTGAAACGGTGAAATAATACAGTGAAACCATATTTCATTTAGATTATATCCCGATTAAGTGCACATTATATTGTTTTATAATCAATAACAAGAGCTGTTGGAGAACAGCATAGCTCGTCTATTGTTGATATACTTTGTAAGATAGCAAATATCCATAGAAACAAATGTACAGTAAAATCTCGATATAATGCCCGTCATTTCATTTGCCACCTCACTTACCGCCAACATATTTTAAGGTCCCTTAATTATGATATTCTTAATAATTCCTTATACGGTTCCCTAAATTTATCTCCAAACCCCTTTATAATACCAACATTTCTTTGAACAAATGATGGCAATATAACAAGGTTTTGCTGTACCTTAACATGGAAGAAAAGATGACAAGCCAACGTGAAATACTGTTAAAGTGGAATATTACGCGTATTAATGGTTGTGACCAAATCAAGACTGCACAAAAAAAAATTGCTCAAAAACTTAAACCTCAGGCTTGCCCAAAAACTTTAATTAAGTCATACTTACCAGTTTTGGCCCCTAAAATAATGAAAATATAATTCAGAACATTGCTTACACTCCATATAAACAATCCAACTTCATATTAGGCTACATCCTATTGACGGTGGTGATCCAACACTACACAAAACACGTGCCTAAGATCTTTAACCTCAAGCCTACCCAAAAACTTTAACTAAGTCCAATTAAGCGTTGTTGGCCCAAAACATATGTAAATATGGTCCAAAACATTGCTAACACTCCGTATGAATACTTCAACCTCATAATAGACAACTGTGTATTTAGTGTGAGGATTTAACACTGTCAGGGAAAAAACTTAAACCTCACAAGTTGGGACGCCGACGCCGGGTGACTTCATTAGCCCCCCTATTCTCTGCATAGACGAGCTAAAATGTTATTAATATAAAGTAAAAAACAAACGGTAGAATTATCTGTCAATCGGTCCTTCAGCCCATGTGGATCTTCGACTTTTAAGATAAACGTCTTTGCAACATCCTCCAGTTTGCATCATCTTCTACATACACTATTCACCTTTCAAGTATAAGATTCTATAGACATATATTTACGAAACGTTTACCTAGATATTTCTCGAATACAGATCATCAATAAAACCAAAGGTTTTCATGGTATTTTGTTTACAAAAAGTAGCATTTCCCGATACAACAGTATAATGAGCTTGCAAATACAGAATTATAATTGATTTGTAAAAAAATAACACGGAAAATGTTGTTAAATCTATAAAGTTAAAGACGATTAGTGAAACTTGAAAAGATATTGTGTCAATTCAATTGTCTTTTTCGTTTCCTCATTCCGTATTGTCCTGTTAAATTTGCAAACACTATATATATCCATCCTATCAGTTGACAATACAGTGATTTAACAGATAATACATATATTATACAGTGAGTTAACAGATAATACATATATTATACAGTGATTTAACAGATAATACATATATTATACAGTGATTTTACAGATAATACATATATTATACAGTGATTTTACAGATAATACACATATTCATATAAAACATACCCATTATATCTTGAATAAATGATGCATTCATTGCTTTGAAAATGAAGAGTCGAGTACAATAAAACAGTGCCGCATTACAACTAGACTAACGGTATACTGTACATATGGTACGTATAAAGCATACAGTTCTTGATAAGTTTGAGGTAGGCATAGAACAACTAATTGAGAGGTCAGAAGGAGTTATATTTGAGATTGGCGTGGTTATTTGTTTTTCATGCACATATACATTATCTTAAAACTATCAATAAGATGCAATCCCGTAAATATAAAGGACTCACACAACTAAATGCCTTTTCTGAACTTTAGTCTTCAAATTGTTATAAATCAACTACTGTGTTTTATACAGAATTTTAACTAACTGATAAGTTAATTTAATGAAATTTTGTTAAAAAGGTGTAATTTGACAATTTTTTAGTGTACAATATTGATTTCTAACAGGACTTCGGCCATAAATGGTTATTTGATATGTACCTACACTGGTTAGCTGCTACTTAGACAAGCTTGGTTACAGACCCTCAAACACCCCTGGGGAGCCACCACACCACTTGGAGAGCTATGGGGGTAGGGGAAAGATAATGCCATAAACTGTCAATTGTCTGTGTAAACAATCAACAATCATACACTACTCCATCAGCACAAATGTATATCTAGTAGTATATAATGACAAAACATCTCAACACCCACCATTCATATCAAAAATGGGGAGAACGCAGGCTAAAAAATCCAAAACAAATGGATTTCAGAGAGGGCATGTTCCACACAACAAGGGAAAGACATAGACACCTGTTCCACACCATTGCCCGGACCAATCAACAGGTTACCCCAGGATGTATTTGAATCCAGAGTACAAACTGACAGGACAGGAAGAATGGCAATATCTAATGCTGAGGGCTTGCTGTCGTACATGAAATTTCTACGTCCCAAACCAACAAAGACAGCTATAGATTCCTACATGGATTCTGAAGTACAGCACCCGGACAGCTACACATACAAGCTATACCGGGCCATAGATTTGGAGAAGTTATGGAATTCAGCAATCCGTCAGCACAACCGTCAGCACAAGCACTGCACAGGCTATCTACGGTTTAACTCAAAAAACTCAAGACAGTGGACTGGGGATGAACGGAGCAGCTTTACTGCAAAACATGTGGATATGTAAGTGAAAGCTGCCAGCTGTATGAGGACGAAAAACGAACAACGGTACCCCTAGGAGAGACCGGCGACGGAGTCAACTGAACTTGGGTATACAAATAGCACTCATGGCTGCATCAGTATCCAATTCAGCAATAATTGAAATATGCCTGACTGCCAACATCATCCCCCCTCTTATACTGGATTACAGAAAACAGCCCATCATGTTGGGGAGAAAATTGTCACCATGAGCAAGGCCAGTATTGAAAGAGAAAATTGTTGCATATAATACAATGCTTGCAAGCTGTCAAGGTGGTTCAGGGGAGACAACCTCCATTCTGTATAGGACAAACCTTTTCCACTGGTACACTCAAGAGACAGAGGTCTACTACAAATGTACCTGTTCTTTTTGTCGTTAAATCTTTTTCGCCAATAATATAAAATGGTTTTGAACACACTAAAGTCATATAGGGCACACTGACAATGTTGATTTTAGAATGCTTAATAACATTATTTCTATAAGATATGAATTATCTTTCAAAAACAAAAGAGATTTGTTGGTGATCCTACTCATGGAAGTATAATCGGTTATTTTCAATACGGGAATCACATGCAATGGAATGTTTCAGTTAAGGAACATTTGAAGGGAAAAGAAGCTGCACCTTCAAGGTAATTTCTGAAGTAAACTTACAATTTTTTTGTTATAGATAATGGAACAAAGTCAATTGTATTACAAAAAACGATTTTTGAATATGACTGTGGATTTCTGTATTCCGAATTCTCGCTCGGGTCATTGAACATCACTTTCGAACACAAGTCATATGTTAAAATATATAATGAACCAATCATCACCGAAATATTCTTCCTATTTTGTTATTTAACGTGACCTGGTACCGACTTCTAAGCGATTCCTTTCCATGGAACATTACTATAATACTACATATATGATATATAAGTCCTATTGCTCATATGAGTTCTGTAAACAGAACACACAACGCATTCTCAATGAGGAGAAAGTCTCGTTTAACATGTAAAAGATAATCTGTCTATTAGGGGAGGAAAAAACACCCGTGTCAGTGTCTGTTCAAATCTCAATTGTAAGCTTCATCAGTATGAACACCATACAAATCACCGACAACATAACACCATACAAATCACCGTTCAAATCACTGAAGACATAACACCATACAAATCACCATTCAAATCACTGAAGACATAACACCATACAAATCACAATACACATCACTGAAGACATCACACCATACAAATCACCATACAAATCACCAAAGACATAACACCATACAAATCACCATACAAATCACATACAAATCACCATACAAATCACCGAAGACATCACATCAATTCAAATTACCATTCAAATCGCCGAAGACATCACACCATACAAATCACCTACAAATCACCATACAAATCACCGAAGACATCACACCATACAAATCACCATACAAATCACCAAAGACATAACACCATACTAACCAACATACAAATCACCAAAGACAAAAACATTAATTTATGTTCCTTAAGGATGTTGTTTCGGAAACTGGCACGTGGCACACGACGTCGATGTTACTTGATGGCTAGTGATCGAGTAGGGAAAGAAACCGAAGATGTTCCAGACAAAACCATTGATTTCAAAGATATATAAGAAACCTGTTGCATGTACCTAGCGTAAAAGAGACTTTTGCTGCTGTAGACGGTCTTTACAATGTGATGACGAAAATATTCGTCAAATATAGGAAAACCTGCTTCCCTTAACAAATATTGCATTTCGTCTTTTTGGTGACGTTGTAAGATGGTAAACCAAACCCGAACAGTGTTTAAATCTTGAGTGCAGAAGAAATTTTGGGAAGATCAATTTCAGTTTTTCCAATAAAAAAAGTATATATAAAATAAACGCATTCGGTATTTCTTTCACGTAAATATACGGTCAACTTTACCTTGTCATGGGTTCTGTTAACAGAAATTGTTTAAATGAGAGTACAGTAAGAATACGTAACACAAAAGTGTATGTTTAACGGAAATACCTTGTTTGTAATGTGGGCCGTGTCTGGTATCATTACATATTAAACATGACAGGAGCTATTTTCGGTGATGATTGATTCATTTTAGCGTTAACAAATTGATCATGCCCGGACCGAAACAGGCGAAAATTTGTACACGAATATTTATGAAAATAATGTAGCTCTAAATACTGAACCCAGTCTTATCCAAAGTTATCAGTTTATCTAGAACATACTTTAAAGGCAGCTTTCCTTCCTAGTTTTTCTCGTGGACTAAATAATTCTAGGTCACGCCATTTGTATCGTTATACCGATTGTTGGATGTGGGGTAGATTTTTAGGAGATCATGCAACATGTTCAGGAAGCTACAAGAATCGGTATGTACTCCATCTCGACAGCTATGAAAATTTATCACTTTATGCTATAACCTAAATCTGGTAACTCTTATTCCGTCAGCATAATGTGATGTTATTGGTTACACCCATATCTTTATTGAACTTTACCTCCAGCTCACTTACTATAATTTTTTGCCCTGTTAGTAATATCACATATATATATAAAAATAATCAAACGTGTAAACGCTTCATCTTAGTTTTCATTCCTAGTTTTCCTTCTTTTTGGAGGCACGGTAGTCTAGTGGAAGGACGCCGGGCTAGTGACCGAAGGGTTGCGGGTTCGAGTCACGTCACAACACTGTGCTGTATCCTTAAACAAGATACTTAAATCAAGAAGTACGCGATTAGACAGTGCTAGAATTGTTGAATGCTAGCTGTGAGCGTAGAAATGGCAGCACCGGTTGTATATATGCTCCCCATTGAGTTAATAAAGATATTGGCTGGTTGCCAATGCCTTATAACCACGGATAATAATTTTGGGATAAAATTACAGTTCAGACCTTAACTTGTAATAATACTACAGCAAGGATTTTATGTTGAAATAAATAGTAGCTCAGACCTTATGTTATAATAATAATAATAATAATAATATCGCTCAATTATTGTGATGTTATAATATAAAAGCTCAATCCTTGTATTGTAATAATATAGCAACTCAATTATAGTATGGTAATGATATATTAGCTCAAACCTTGTGTTGTAATGATATCATAACTCAAACTTTGTCGTATAACAATGTTATAACTTAAACCTTGTGGTATAGTCATAGTATAGCTCAAACCGTGTGTTGTAATAATTTGACAGCTCAAACCGTGTGTTGTAATAATTTAACAGCTCAAACCGTGTGTTGTAATAATTTGACAGCTCAAACCTTGTGTTGTAATGAAATATTGGCTCAAACCGTGTGTTGTAATGAAATATTAGCTCAAACCTTGTGTTGAAATGAAATATTAGCTCAAACCTTGTGTTAAAATAAATTGACAGCTCAAACCGTGTGTTGTAATAAAATATTAGCTCAAACCGTGTGTTGTAATGAAATATTAGCTCAAACCTTGTGTTGTAATGAAATATTAGATCAAACCGTGTGTTGTAATAATTTGACAGCTCAAACCGTGTGTTGTAATGAAATATTAGATCAAACCGTGTGTTGTAATAATTTGACAGCTCAAACCTTGTGTTGAAATGAAATATTAGCTCAAACCTTGTGTTGTAATAATATGACAGCTCAAACCTTGTGTTGTAATGAAATATTAGCTCAAACCGTGTGTTGTAGTGAAATATTGGCTCAAACCGTGTGCTGTAATAATTTGACAGCTCAAACCTTGTGTTGTAATGAAATATTAGATCAAACCGTGTGTTGTAATAATATGACAGCTCAAACCTTGTGTTGTAATGAAATATTAGCTCAAACCGTGTGTTGTAATAATTTGACAGCTCAAACCTTGTATTGTAATGAAATATTAGATCAAACCGTGTGTTGTAATAAAATATTAGCTAAAACCGTGTGTTGTAATGAAATATTGGCTCAAACCGTGTGTTGTAATGAAATATTGGCTCAAACCGGGTGTTGTAATAATTTGACAGCTCAAACCTTGTGTTGTAATGAAATATTAGCTAAAACCTTGTGTTGTAATGAAATATTAGCTCAAACCTTGTGTTGAAATAATATAACAGCTCAAACCATTGTTGTAATATAACAACTCCAACTTTGTGCTGTAAATATATCATAGTTTAAACCATGTGTTTTAAAGATATTATAGCTAAGACCTTGTCTTGTAATTACATTATAGCTCAAATCTTAATGTAGAAATATTAATATTGTATGTAATACTTTTATTGTGGCGATGACAAACATTGTGATAAAACAGCCTATTATACCTCGTATGTTGGGTAAAGGGTACACCTTGACCTGACTCGGTGAGTTTGCGTAGGCACGACTTTGGTAGTTTGATGATAACTGTTTTATCATGCAACATGTGCTAGGTCATTTTGTTATCTATGCTAACTCACACAGTGTACAGGAATGTGAATACTTGTGTAGTCGCCAAATACCATTGAACGAGTAAACAGGTAGGATTATCATGCTCAAATTATGCACTGTTGTAGATATGTGTTATTTAGCACAGTCATATATATCTAACGATAAATGTCTATATTTTGTTGGCGTACAGATCTGTTGACGCCATGTATATGTATATACTGTACACACTGTATGGGTTATATTGCGTTGTTTCATTGTGTTATAACAATATAGTAGCTCAAAGCTTGTGTTATAACAATATAATAGCTCAAACCTTGTGATGTTAATAAATCATAGCTCTCACCTTGTGTTGTTAATATATCATAGCTCAAATCTTGTGATGTTGATAAATTATAGCTCAAACATTGTGATGTTGATATATTATAGCTCAAACATTGTGTTGTTAATATATTATAGCTCAAACCTTGTGATGTTAATATATTATAGCTCAAACCTTGTGATGTTGATATATTATAGCTCAAACCTTGTGTTGTTAATATATTATAGCTCAAACAATGTGATGTTAATATACTATAGCTCAAACCTTGTGATGTTGATATCTTATAGCTCTCACCTTGTGTTGTTAATATATTATAGTTCAAACCTTGTGATGTTAATATATTATAGCTCAAACCTTGTGATTTTAATATAGTATAGCTCAAACCTTGTGCTTTTAATATATTATAGCTCTCACCTTGTGTTGTTAATATATTATAGCTCAAACCTTGTGATGTTGATAAATTATAGCTCTCACCTTGTGTTGTTAATATATTATAGTTCAAACCTTGTTATGTTAATATATTATAGCTCAAACCTTGTGATGTTGATATATTATAGCTCAAACCTTGTGTTGTTAATATATTATAGCTCAAACCTTGTGATGTTGATATATTATAGTTCAAACCTTGTGATGTTGATATATTATAGACCAAACCTTGTGATGTTAATATATTATAGCTCAAACACTTTGATGTTAATATATTATATTTACATTTGCATGGCATTGTCACTATATAGCCTCTCTGAAAGCTGTGTCGTTGATGGGACTTAATTTCCATGCATCACGAGACACAATTCTTAGCGTATTAATACAACACTGACTGGAACTACAATATCCAATATAAATAAACATGACGGCTGCTGAAATATCGCTGGGTATTGTGAGATTTGACAATGCCATTGTAAATTTATGTCCAAAATAAAAAATAAAATAAAAAACACTTTTATTACAACGAAAACAAGACCAATGTCTGCAATATCGTACAAAATGCACATCGGGTGAAATCACCAATGCCGGCAATGGAAACAATTTTAACGCTCATGCAATT
Organism: Mizuhopecten yessoensis; assembly: GCF_002113885.1. NCBI lineage: Eukaryota > Metazoa > Mollusca > Bivalvia > Pectinida > Pectinidae > Mizuhopecten > Mizuhopecten yessoensis. The sequence goes on from NW_018405514.1 coordinate 28,036, forward strand.
AACATGTATCAGAAATATCGTCTGTTACACTGCACTGATCAACAGGGGTTCGTTATAAATGTCTGAAATACACATATTATATAGACCTACTGACACATATGTTACAGACCTACTGATATGAGTCACAGCACACATAAACATTTCAGACATTTGTAACGAACCTGTGCTCCGTCGCAAGATCACTCACTTCAAACGCTATCAGTTTCACGCGTCTCGCATCCACCATTCCTCAGTTTCTGACGACATTTCAAATAACGAGGATGTTATAGAATCTACCGACTGTTGTCAGGTTCCCATACAATCAACAAATACATTCACGCCTGGATTCTTCACAAAATGAGCAAAGAGAAAAGTTCGAATTAACTTCCAAAAATAACTCCCTCGTGGAGTTCAAGGTCGGATTTACGGTGTTCACTGTATTTGTCCATGCGCGTAATTTTTTCCGGGGGAAAATCGAAACAATTTCAAATATAACTTTCAGCTCAGAGTTATATTGATAAACTTAAATCACCCAATAGAAATATCATACGCAATTGTATTGATACTGAATTGTGGAATAAAATTGAAGTGTTTGTTAAAATTTCAAAATACTACTTTGTTTGCCAATCAGCACGCGACAATACGCTGTTCACAGTTCAATGCTTAAATAGCTCTCACCTTGTGTTGTTAATATATTATCGCTCCAACCTTGTGATGTTGATATATTATAGCTCCAATCTTGTGATTTTCATATATAATAGCACTAACCTGATCTTTTAAACATATTATATTTGAAAAATCCGGTCATGTTAATAATTATGTGATAGCTCAAACTTGGTCTTGCAAATATGCTATAGCCCAGACGTTTTCTTGTGAATATATTATAGTTCAGACATTATCTGTATATATATTATATTTCAAATCGGGGCATGTAAATATGTTTTAGTGTAGACCTTGTATTGTCAATATGCCAAACTTTGTGATGATAATATATTATAGCTCAGACTTTGTCTTGCAAATATGATATAGCTCAGACATTGGTTTTTAAATCAATTATAGTTCAGACGTTGGTTTGTAAATAAATTATAGCTCAGACGTTGTCTTATAAATTTGACAAACCTTGCGATAAAAACCGCCTGTTGTACCTGGTATTTTGGGTAAAGGGTACACTTTGACCTGACCCTGTGATGTGATCTAATATTGTACAAGATCAGTTTGTTATCTATGCTAACTCACAAAGTGTACGGGAATGTGAATATTCGTGTAGTCGCCGAAAACAATTGAACGGATTAACAAGTTAGATTATCTTGATCAATTTATGCACTGTTGAAGAGTTAATTAGCATAGTCATATATATCTAGCGATAAATGTCTGTATTTTGTTATGTATATACAGTACATAATGTATATGTATATTCTGTTTATTTATGACTTATTTTTGTTTCTATAAATCATATTATGACAAATAGCTTCTTGGATTACACTGACTTTTTCCTTGTTTTGAAAAATCATATTATAGGAAATAGACTCTTAAATTACAATAACTTCCTATTATATTGCGTGTTTAACTATATATTCTATCTAGATAATATCATTTCGGAATGATGAATACTTACGTTTCGGTTTCCAACCAATTTTTCTCTCTCGAATAGATCGCAAAAACACCTACGAAACAAGCGGCGGGGTCATCTCGACTGAATTAACTTTTATCTCGCTCATTGACCTGGTACCTGTGAGAGACATGTGCGCCGTTTTATTTTCAGATGTTATTGCAGTTGAAAGGGAGATATTGGACAAAAATCCAACTTCAATCGAAATATCTACAACGATCTGTTTCTCTTGCTAAGTCCAATATAGCCAGCTTAGTTCGTGGCCCTTCACATTTTCGATTTTTTATAAACCGTAATACTGATATATATTTATTGCTGGCCTCCTTCGCCGTTTTGCTGACGGTATTTCATTACTCTTATCTGCCTACCAAATTTACGAAACATACAATCACTATCGTAAACGGCTTATTCTTCTGTTACCGACTTTTAATTATCCTTCTATCTATACTCAGCTTAATAAATTAACATCTATAACGATCTGATCTTCTATAACACCTGATTCTGAAAAGTTCCAATTTGTCGTCTACTCTAAGAATTTTGATTTTATCAGGACACTAATGCAAAGTCAACCAACACATACGTAAATCTAAATGGGGGTCAAAATGTTCTATCAACCAAACTTCAGCACCAATTTGCAATGTAGCTCTTTCTCTTCGCCGATCTATTGAATTTCATACTCGTCCGTTTGTGTCAGTGGACATGCAAACGAAACCGCTCAACATGCTTTTGTTCAGTGTCATATACAGAAAATGTTTACAGAAAAGCGCTTATACATATTGGGGAACCTTTTTTTTATTTATTACCATTAATTATTTTAATCATTACCATTTTTTTTATTTATTACCATTAAACTAATTGAGAAAAAAAAAATCAAAACTATCTTCATAATTTATGTCAAGCACTTTGTGTCGAGTATATACCTTTCCACACAACCGGAAAAGAAACTTCTCGAGACAAAAAGAGAAATGAAAATCTATCTACATATGTCCAGCATTTTGTGTCAAGTACATGCGTTTCAATCAAACCTAAGCTACTCTTCTCATTCCAAATATTGCCCTTCTGTGTTTACTACCCCTGCTAACAATACTTCCGCCCACTGTACATAGGAAACTATTTGATGTCATAGAATGAAAGTCAAATGTGACTATCTATAAATTACGTTCTAGCACAATCGATTAATGATAATGGTCAGTAAGCAGATTTGCAGTAACTATGAATGGGCGTGGGTCCATAAATATGGTAATATGGTTCAATGTTACTTGGACTAAATCAGTCATCGAGTGACCAGAAAGCATTCGTTTAAGGTGTACATGTAGTGAATACTCGATTTTAGCCATTAATTGGTATCGGTGAGAAATAAGAGTTTTCCCCAAACGCTAGTTCAATATTATGGGATTGAGACCTGTCTAAACAACTCAGCTTCATTTATTGTTATTAAATCTCGCTCGTGGAAAGGACTGGCGGAAATAGAACTGACGCTTAGAGTCAGTCAAAGGAAAATCGAAAGGCAAATAATACCATTGACTTAAGTACACAACTATGTATCAATATAGGTATACTAATTATATTATCTACCATTATTACTAGAACAGAGATATGCTGATGATTCATATATTATTTATTGTAGTCAGACTACAAGCATTGTATGATATACCACCTGATATAATCTATGATCTTCTTTGCATACAAGAATTGTTTTAAAATATTGTTTCAGACAATAAGAGATGGAGCTTGTCAACATCGTTGATGAATATGGCAACAAAATAGAATATAAGCGTTACCAGGGGCGGCCATTCCACCCAGAAACTCTGGGAAATATCGGTGATCACCTAGCTGAGGTTGCTGCTTACAATGGTCAGACTGACGATGTTCTCCTATGCACATTTCCTAAATCAGGTAGTTTAAGAGGGTTGGTTTAGTTTTGTTTAACATCATATTTGACAGCTAAGATAATTCAAGGGGAACCAGTTGTTGCCATTCCCCTGAATGCTGAACGTTAAGCAGGGAATAACAACTAGCATGTTTAAGGACTTTGGTTTGTCCCGGCCTCGGGACAGAATCCATTTCCTTCCTCGACAGAACCCATCGCCTTCCTTACCCGGGCGAATGCTCGGCATTAAAGCCAAAAGTGAGGTGTGTCAAGCAATGTGATAGGAAATAAAATGTAGTTAGAAGTAGAAAGAAAGACAAAGATCCCAAATATTGCAATGGGTGCAGCAGATTTTCTTTGGTCGCTTTTGTGTCCCCAAATAGAGGAAACCAAAGCAAATCCCCAATTCTGCAGGAGGTTCCCACATTAGTCGCCTCCTTCACTACACGCAGTGGGTAAAAGCAGATGTAATTCTGTTCCCGAACTCCAGCCTGCATGGTGTAGTTTAGGAGAATATGGTTAATACTTGTGATGTAATTGTAATAAGCCTGAATCAAAGATGTTTGCATGATATGCATTTGTAAACTGTTCCTAGTCTATAGAGTCTNTCGATCTGGATTGACTCAAGAATATTTTTATTTTGGTTACTACAGTTATCCCATACTACATCCCCATATTCAAGTATTGGTCTAATAAAAGAGGTATCTTATATCTTGAAGAACTTTTACCTGTAGAAGCTATTAGAAGATAGCAGCTGGAAAATTCTTTACAAAAACTTTAGGGCTAATAGACAGTCTGGGAAGAACATAAATATGTCGGCGGTAGTCTGAAAATGAAGGGATAGCTCTCAAAGATGATCCACGATTACAACGAGTGTGAGGGTACGAGAGATGTTCATTGAAAATCATAGCAATTACTACTAGATATGGATTATTACCATTGATGCTTATTCGCAGAATACATCTTACGACTCAGCGTATATGTACTGTGAGCAAAGTGTTGTTCAGATCTGTATAAGCATACAAGACCGCTTGCACGTCCGATTTTGTCTTCGGAACGGTCATTATGTAATGTTTTGCATTGACAGGAACTCACTGGGTTTTCAACATGGTCCAGATGATACGAGGAAACAATTTGGAATACAGTGGAACACCGGTTGTGATGGAATGTCATCCAATCAGCGATATTGAAAAGGTGCCATCACCGCGCATGTATCACACTCATGCAACATACCCGTTTATCCCTGACGCGGCAAAACGAGGCAACATCAAACTTATACAGGTTATGAGGAATCCCAAGGATTCAGCACTGTCTCATTACAAATTCTTCAAAAGCATGAGGAATATGGCATACGAAGGCACTTTAGACGGCTTCCTCAAGTATTATCTATCAGATGAATGTAAGGCTATTTTCATTCATTGTTATATCGTGAACCAATCTCTTTGAAATTTTTTTTGTTGATAGCAAACTTAATTTGTAACATTTCCTTAATTTCCAAAAAAACCTTTCAGTTGTTGATTAAATATTATGTTTGGGTATTATATTCGCGTATTAATTAAAACAAAATACACATACTTGCAGTTTTAGCAATTTTAGCTCGCATGTGCCAGGTGATTTCAAGCAGTACTGCGTCGTCCGTCGTCCGTCGTCCGTCCGTCAACTTTTTCTTATAAACGACTTCTTCTGAAGAACTGGAGGACCTAGGGTCACGACATTTGACCATTAGGTAAATGGGATGACATGCTATAAACTTGACCTACTTTGAAGGTCACAGAGGTCGAATATGTTAAACAATTCAAACAACAATGTTTAAAGTAGCATCAGGACTAGACTCATAATAATTAGATATGTTATGTACACCAGCAGTGCTAATCTTTTTCTTAATTACAGTAATGAGATCAAAGGTTCACTTTAAGTTCTAGTCAGGGGTCAAAGGTCAACAAGGGTTAAAAACTTGGAATAGAGTGCTATAAAATGTCCTCATTAAAATGACCTTGACCTACTTTCACGGTTACAAGGGTCAACTGTTTGTAATATGTTAAAATCTTCAAACAACAATATCTTAAGAACCATATGGTCTAGAGTCATGATACTTGGGTATGTTATGTAGACCAGCTTTGTGAATCGTTTTCTTTATTACAGTAATGAGTTCAAAGGTCAAACAATTTCAAACAACAATATCCTAAGAACCGTTTGAGAGATGTTAAAATATCTTATGTTCTAGTTTGCAAATTTGGTCTGAAGTTACCTATATGTTAGTTTCAAATAACAAAGAAACAGGTAAGCGATACAGGCCCTCTCAGCCTCTTGTTTAATCCGGAAACATACCTTTGTGTTTGCTATAAAATGTCATTTTGTCACATTAACAGCACATACAGTATATGTACATTGTATACCCTATCACCGTAATATATGTGTACAACAAATACGTGTAAATATTTGATGGCACTATGACTGGAAACATTTTGGGAACATATGATTTTGAAATTTAATGTTTTTAAAATGTGCTTGTTTTTCGGATGGTCAGTAAGTAGTGTCCGTCGCGAGTTCGGAGGTCCCAGATGTGAATTTGGCAACTGTAATTTTCCTTCCATCACACACAACATATGTATGTAAGGTAGATGGTGTTGTGATAACCACCCTTAGGTACATAAATAGTTTAACAAGTTTAAATCCAATGTTGTGACGCCCTTTAATTAGGAAGCTCTTTGGTATTAACCGCTGTTCAGTGGCTGAGTACATAAAGTAGCTGTTGTGGTTTATACCACAGTTAATTGGCCCTGTAAATAAGTAAGTGGTATTTTATTCATTTTCAGTGTATATTTAGTCAGTGTAATGACACTAAGTCATGTTCAGTTTCCTTTAACAGTAAGTAAGATAGTGGCATTTAGTCTTGTTCAGATTCATTTGCAAATTTATTAAATGAAATAGTATTAAGTCTCGTTAAGTTTCCTAGCAAATTTAGTATGTGTAGTGATATTTAGACCTGCTAAGTTTCCTTGTTAATTTAATCAGTGAAGTGGTAGTAAATCCTATTCAGTTGCCACATAAATTTAGTAAGTGTAGTGGTATTATATCTGTTTAGTTTCCGTATAGATTTAGTAAGTGTAGTGGTATTATGTCTGTTTAGTTTCCGTGTAAATTTAGTAAGTGTAGTGGTTTTATGTCTGTTTAGTTTCCGTGTCAATTTAGTAAGTGTAGTGGTATTGTGTCTGTTTGGTTTCCGTGTAAATTTAGTAAGTGTAGTGGTAATATATTTGTTTAGTTTACGTGTAAATTTAGTAAGTGTAGTGGTTTTATGTCTGTTTAGTTTCCGTGTCAATTTAGTAAGTGTAGTGGTATTGTGTCTGTTTGGTTTCCGTGTAAATTTAGTAAGTGTAGTGGTAATATATTTGTTTAGTTTACGTGTAAATTTAGTAAGTGTAGTGGTTTTATGTCTGTTTAGTTTCCGTGTCAATTTAGTAAGTGTAGTGGTATTATGTCTGCTTAGTTTCCGTGTAAATTTAGTAAGTGTAGTGGTATTATATCTGTTTAGTTTCCGTGTAGATTTAGTAAGTGTAGTGGTATTATGTCTGTTTAGTTTACGTGTCAATTTAGTAAGTGTAGTGGTTATATGTCTGTTTAGTTTCCGTGTCAATTTAGTAAGTGTAGTGGTTTTATGTCTGTTTAGTTTCCTTGTCAATTTAGTAAGTGTAGTGGTATTATGTCTGCTCAGTGTCCTTGTAAATTTAGTAAGTGTAGTGCGATTATATCTGTTTAGTTTCCCTGTAAATTTAGTAAGTGTAGTGGTATTATGTCTGTTTAGTTTACGTGTAAATTTAGTAAGTGTAGTGGTTTTATGTCTGTTTAGTTTCCGTGTAGAGTTAGTAGGTGTAATGGAATTATGTCTGTTTAGTTTCCGTGTAAATTAAGTAA
>NW_018405514.1:44667-45040 GCF_002113885.1 Mizuhopecten yessoensis
CTATGTTAGCTCAGTTACCTTGTAAATTTAGTAAGTGTAGTGGTATTATATCTGTTCGGTTTCCTTGTCAATTTAGTAAGTGTAGTGGTATTATGTCTGTTTAGTTTNAGTTTCCGTGTCAATTTAGTAAGTGTAGTGGTATTATGTCTGTTTGGTTTCCGTGTAAATTTAGTAAGTGTAGTGGTAATATATTTGTTTAGTTTCCTTGTGAATTTAGTAAGTGTAGTGGTTTTATGTCTGTTTAGTGTCCGTGTCAATTTAGTAAGTGTAGTGGTTTTATGTCTGTTTAGTTTACGTGTCAATTTAGTAAGTGTAGTGGTATTATATATGTTAAGTTTCCGTGTAAATTTAGTAAGTGTAGTGGTATTATATC
>NW_018405514.1:48239-48493 GCF_002113885.1 Mizuhopecten yessoensis
GCTGCTTAGTTTCCGTGTAAATTTAGTAAGTGTAGTGGTTTTATGTCTGTTCAGTTTCCTTGTCAATTTACTAAGTGTAGTGGTATTATGTCTGTTCAGTTTCCTTGTCAATTTAGTAAGTGTAGTGGTATGATGTTATCTTAGTGTCCTTGTAAACTTCGTAATTGTAGTGGTACTATGTCTGTTCAGTTTCCTTGTCAATTTAGTAAGTGTAGTGGTATTATATCTGTTCAGTTTCCTTGTAAATTTAGTAA
>NW_018405514.1:48545-48713 GCF_002113885.1 Mizuhopecten yessoensis
AGTAAGTGTAGTGGTATTATGTCTGCTCAGTTTCCTTGTAAATTTAGTAAGTGTAGTGGTATTATTTCTGCTCAGTGTCCCTGTAAATTTAGTAAGTGTAGGGGTATTATGTCTGTTTAGTTCCCTTGTAAATTTAGTAAGTGTAGTGGTATTATGTCTGTTCAGTTT
>NW_018405514.1:52072-52165 GCF_002113885.1 Mizuhopecten yessoensis
CAGTAAGTGTAGTGGTTTTATGTCTGTTTAGATTCCGTGTCAATTTAATAAGTCTAGTGGTATTATGTCTGCTGAGATTCCGTGTAGATTTAG
>NW_018405514.1:56334-87200 GCF_002113885.1 Mizuhopecten yessoensis
TAAATTTAGTAAGTGTATTAGTATTACGTCTGCTCAGTGTCCTGGTAAATTTAGTAAGTGTAGTGGTATTATGTCTGATTAGTTTCCTTGTAAATTTAGTAAGTATAGTGGTATTATGTCTGCTCAGTTTCCTTGTCAATTTATTAAGCTTAGTGGTATTATGTCTGTTCAGTTTCCTTGTCAATTTAGTAAGTGTAGTGATTCCATGTCTGCTCAGTTTCCTTCTGAATTTAGTAAATGTAGTGGTACTATGTCTGCTCAGTTTCCTGGTAAATTTAGTAAGTGTAGTGGTATTATGTCTGTTAAGTTTCCTTGTAAATTTAGTAAGTGTTGTGGTATTATGTCTGTTTAGTTTCCTTGTGAATTTATTAAGTGTAGTGGTATTATGTCTGTTCAGTTTCCTTTTCAATTTAGTAAGTGTAGTGGTATTATGTTAGCTCAGTGTCCTTGTAAATTTAGTAAGTGTAGTGGTATTATGTCTGCTCAGTTTCCTTGTCAATTTAATAAGTGTAGTGGTATTATGTTAGCTCAGTGTCCTTGTAAATTTAGTAAGTGTAGTGGTTTTATGTCTGTTCATTTTCCTTGTCAGTTTAGTTAGTGTAGTGGTACTATGTTAGCTCAGTTGCCTTGTAAATTAAGTAAGTGTAGTGGTATAACATCTCTTCAGTTTTCCTTGTCAATTTAGTAAGTGTAGGGGTATTATGTCTGTTTAGTTTCCGTGTAAATTTAGTAAGTGTAGTGGTATTATATCTGTTTAGTTTCCGCATAGATTTAGTAAGTGTAGTGGTATTATGTTAGCTTAGTGTCCTTGTAAACTTAGTAAATGTAGTGGTACTATGTCTGCCCAGTTTCCTTGTAAATTTAGTAAGTGTAGTGGTATTATGTCTGTTCAGTTTCCTTGACAATTTAGTAAGTGTAGTGGTATTATGTTAGTTCAGTGTCCTTGTAAATTAAGTAAGTGTAGTGGTACTATGTCTGCTCAGTTTCCTTGTAAATTTAGTAAGTGTAGTGGTATTATTTCTGCTCAGTGTCCCTNTTAGTAAATGTAGTGGTACTATGTCTGCACAGTTTCCTTGTAAATTTAGTAAGTGTAGTGGTATTATGTCTGCTCAGTTTCCTTGTAAATTTAGTAAGTGTAGTGGTATTATTTCTGCTCAGTGTCCCTGTAAATTTAGTAAGTGTATGGGTATTATGTCTGTTTAGTTTCCTTGTAAATTTAGTAAGTGTAGTGGTATTATGTCTGTTCAGTTTTCCTTGTAAATTTTGTAAGTGTAGTGGTATTATTTCTGTTAAGTTTCATTGTATATTAAGTAAGTGTAGTGGTAGTATGTCTGTTTAGTTTCATTGTATATTAAATAAGTGTAGTGGTATTATGTCTGTTTAGTTTCCGTGTAAATTTAGTAAGTGTAGTGGTTTTGTGTCTGTTCAGTTTCCTTGTCAATTTAATAAGTTTACTGGTAGTATGTCTGTTAAGTTTCCTTGTCAATTTAGTAAGTGTAGTGGTATTATTTCTGCTCAGTGTCCCTGTAAATTTAGTAAGTGTTGTGGTATTATATCTGTTTAGTTTCCATGTAAATTTAGTAAGTGTAGTGGTATTATATCTGTTTAGTTTCCGGGTAGATTTAGTAAGTGTAGTGGTATTATGTCTACTTAGTTTCCGTGTATAATTTAGTAAGTGTAGTGGTATTATATCTGTTTAGTTTCCATGTAAATTTAGCAAGTGTAGTGGTATTATATCTGTTTAGTTTCCGTGTAGATTTAGTAATTGTAGTGGTATTATGGCTGCTTAGTTTCCGTGTAAATTTAGTAAGTTTAGTGGTTTTATGTCTGTTCAGTTTCCTTGTCAATTTAGTAAGTGTAGTGGTATTATGTCTGTTCAGTTTCCTTGTCAATTTAGTAAGTGTAGTGGTATTATGTTATCTTAGTGTCCTTGTAAACTTAGTAATTGTAGTGGTACTATGTCTGTTCAGTTTCCTTGTCAATTTAGTAAGTGTAGTGGTATTATATCTGTTCAGTTTCCTTTTAAATTTAGGAAGTGTAGTGGTATTATATCTGTTCAGTTTCCTTGTAAATTTAGTAAGTTTACTGGTATTTTGTCTGTTCAGTTTCCTTGTCAATTTAGTTAGTGTAGTGGTATTATGTCTGTTCAGTTTTCCTTGTCAATTTAGTAAGTGTAGCGGTATTATATCTGTTCAGTTTCCTTGTAAATTTAGTAAGTGTAGCGGTATTATGTCTGCTCAATTTCCTTGTAAATTTAGTAAGTGTAGTGGTATAATGTCTGCTCAGTTTCCTTGTTAATTTAGTCAGTACAGTGGTATTACGTTTTGTTCAGTTTTCCTGTTAAATAAATAGTTGTATTGGTAAAAACCATTACACAACTATCCAGTATATAAGGCCCGTTAAGTGATGTTTACTACTATCAAAACTGTTGATCGTCAAACTAAGTAGATCTAGTTGTGTAAACTAGATTATTTCTACAGTCGTGGGTATCGGTTACTCACTGTACACGTTCATGTGTTTTATTTTTACAGTCGTGGATATCGGTTACTCACTGTTCACGTATATGTGTTATATTTTTACAGTCATTGGTATCGGTTACTCACTGTTAACGTACATGTGTTTTATTTTTACATTCGTGGGTATCGCTTACTCACTGTACACGTTCATGTGTTTTATTTTTACAGTCGTGGGTATCGGTTACTCACTGTACACGTTCATGTGTTTTATTTTTACAGTCGTGGATATCGGTTACTCACTGTTCACGTATATGTGTTTTATTTTTACAGTATTGGTATCGGTTACTCACTGTTAACGTATATGTGTTTTATTTTACAGTCGTGGGTATCAGTTACTCACTGTTCACGTTTATGTGTTTTATTTTTATAGTATTGGTATCGGTTACTCACTGTTCACATACATGTGTTTTATTTTTACAGTCTGTGGTATCTGTTACTCACTGTTCACGTATATGTGTTTTATTATTACAGTCGTGGGTATCGGTTTCTCACTGTACACGTTCATGTGTTTTATTTTTACAGTCGTGGGTATCGGTTACTCACTGTTCACGTATATGTGATTTACTTTTACAGTCTGTGTGTATCAGTTACTCACCGTTCACGTACAAGTGTTTTATTATTACAGTCTGTGGTATCGGTTACTCACTGTACACGTTCATGTGGTTTATTTTTACAGTCGTGGGTATCGGTTTCTCACTGTACACGTTCATGTGTTTTATTTTTATAGTCGTGGGTATCGGTTACTCCCTGTTCACGTACCTGTGCTTCATTTTTCCAGTCGTAGGTATCGCTTACTCACTGTTCACGTACATTTGTTTTATTCTATAGTCGTGGGTGTCGGTTACTCACTGTTCACGTGCATGTGTTTTATTATTACAGTCGTGGGTATCGGTTGCTCACTGTTAACGTACATGTGTTTTATTATAACAGTCTGTGGTTATCGGTTGCTCACTGTTCACGTATATGTGATTTACTTTTACAGTCTGTGTGTATCAGTTACTCACCGTTCACGTACAAGTGTTTTATTATTACAGTCTGTGTGTATCGGTAACTCATTGTTCACATACATGTGTTTTATAATTACGGTCGTCGGTATCGGTTACTCACTGTTCACGTATATGTGTTTTATTATTACAGTCTTGGGGTTGCTCACCGTTCACATACATGTGTTTTAGTGTTTTATTATTACAGTCTGTGTGTATCGGTTGCTCACTGTTAACCTATATGTGTTTTATTATTACACTCTGTGGTATCTGTTACGAGTATCGGTTGCTCACTGATCACGTACATGTGATTTATTTTTACAGTCGTGGGGATCGGTTACTCACTGTTCAAGTTCATGTGTTTTATTAATACGGTCTGTGTGTAGCGGTTACTCACTGTTCACGTTCATGTGTTTTATTAATACGGTGTGTGTGTATTGGTTACTCACTGTTCACGTGCATGTGTTTTATTATTACAGTCTGTGGGATCGGCTGCTCACTGATCACGTACATGTATTTTATTATTACACTCGTGGGTATCGGTTACTTCTGTGGTATCTGTTACTCACTGTTAACGTATATGTGTGTTATTATAATAGTCTGTGGTTATCGGTTGCTCACTGTTAACGTATATGTGTGTTATTATAATAGTCTGTGGTTATCGGTTGCTCACTGTTAACGTATATGTGTTTTATCATTACAGTCGTCGGTATCGGTTTCTCACTGTTCACGTATATTTGTTTTATTATTACGGTCGTCGGTATCGGTTGCTCACTGTTAACCTATATGTGTTTTATTATAACAGTCTGTGGTTATCGGTTGCTCACTGTTAACGTATATGTGTTTTATTTTTACAGTCTGTGGTGTTGCTCACCGTTCACGTACAAGTGTTTTATTATTACAGTCGTAGGTGTCGGTTGCTCAATGTTCACGTTCAAGTGTTATATTATTACAGTCTGTGGTATCAGTTACTCACTGTTCGCGTACTTCACGTACAAGTGTTTTATTATTACAGTCTGTGAGTATCGGTTGCTCACTGTTAACGTACATGTGTTTTATTAATACGGTGTGTGTGCATCGGCTACTCACTGTTCACGTATACGTGTTTTATTATTACGGTCGTCGGTAGCGGTTACTCACTGTTCAAGTTCATGTGTTTTATTAATAAGGTGTGTGTGTATCGGTTAATCACTGTTCACGTATATTTGTTTTATTATTACAGTCTGCGGGTATCGGTTGCTCACTGTTCACGTTTATGTGTTTTATTATTACACTCTGTGGTATCTGTTACTCACTGTTCACGTGCATGTGCTTTATTATTACAGTCGTAGGTGTCGGTTGCTCAATGTTCACGTTCAAGTGTTATATTATTACAGTCTATGGGTATCGGTTGCTCACCGTTCCCGTACATGTGTTTTATTAATACGGTCTGTGTGTATCGGTTGCTCACTGTTCACGTATCTGTGTTTTATTTTTACAGTCTGTGTGTATCGGTTACTCATTGTTCACGTATATGTGCTTTATTGTTACAGTCTGTGGTATCTGTTACTCACTGTTCACGTGCATGTGCTTTATTATTACAGTCGTAGGTGTCGGTTGCTCAATGTTCACGTTCAAGTGTTATATTATTACAGTCTGTGGGTATCGATTACTCACTGTTCACGTTTATGTGTTTTATGATTACAGTCGTGGTTATCGGTTACTCACTGTACATGTGTTTTATTAATAAGGTGTGTGTGTATCGGTTAATCACTGTTCACGTACATTTGTTTTATTTTATAGTCGTGGGTGTCGGTTTCTCACTGTTCACGTATATTTGTTTTATTATTACAGTCGTGGGTATCGATTACTCACTGTTCACGTTCATGTGTTTTATTAATAAGGTGTGTGTGTATCGGTTAATCACTGTTCACGTATATTTGTTTTATCATTACAGTCGTCGGTATCGGTTTCTCACTGTTCACGTATATGTGATTTACTTTTACAGTCTGTGTGTATCGGTAGCTCATTGTTCACATACATGTGTTTTAGTGTTTTATTATTACAGTCGTAGGTGTCGGTTGCTCAATGTTCACGTTCAAGTGTTATATTATTACAGTCTGTGGGATCGGCTGCTCACTGATCACGTACATGTATTTTATTATTACACTCGTGGGTATCGGTTACTCCCTGTTCACGTACCTGTGCTTCAGTTTTACAGTAGCAGGTATCGGTAACTCACCGTTCACGTACAAGTGTTTTATTATTACAGTCTGCGGGTATCGGTTGCTCACCGTTCCCGTACATGTGTTTTATTAATAAGGTGTGTGTGTATCGGTTACTCATTGTTCACGTATATGTGTTTTATTGTTACAGTCTGTGGTATCTGTTACTCACTGTTCACGTACATGTGTTTTATTATTACAATCGTAGGTGCCGGTTACTCACTGTTCACGTACATGTGTTTTATTAATACGGTGTGTGTGTATCGGTTACTCACTGTTCACGTATATGTGTTTTATCATTACAGTCTTAGGTGTAGGTTGCTCACTGTTTACGTTCAAGTGTCATATTATTACAGTCTGTGATTATCGGTTACTCACTGTTCACGTACATGTGTTTTATTTTTACAGTCTGTGGGTATCGATTACTCACTGTTCACGTACCTGTGCTTCAGTTTTACAGTAGTAGGTATCGGTAACTCACTGTTCCCGTACATGTGTTTTATCATTACAGTCTGTGGTCTCGGTTGCTCACTGTTCACGTATATGTGTTTTATTTTTAGAGTCGTGGGTATCGATTACTCACTGTTAACGTATATGTATTTTATTATAACAGTCTGTGGTTATCGGTTGCTCACTGTTCACGTATATGTGTTTTATGATTACAGTCGTGGTTATCGATTACTCACTGTTCACGTACATGTATTTTATTATTACACTCGTGGGTATCGGTTACTCACTGTTCACGTACCTGTGCTTCAGATTTACAGTAGCAGGTATCGGTAACTCACCGTTCACGTACATGTGTTTTATTTTTATAGTTGTGGGTGTCGGTTACTCACTGTTCACGTACATGTGGGTTTTTTTACAGTCGGGGTTATCGGTTACTCACTGTTCACGTTTATGTGTTTTATGATTACAGTCGTGGTTATCGATTACTCACTGTTCACGTACATGTATTTTATTTATTATTACAGTCTGTGGTATCGGTTACTCACCGTTCACGTACAAGTGTTTTATTTTTACAGTCTGTGGGGATCGATTACTCACTGTTCCCGTACATGTGTTTTATCATTACAGTCTGTGGTATCGGTTGCTGACTGTTCACGTATATGTGTTTTATTATTACAGTCGTAGGTGTCTGTTTCTCAATGTTCACGTTCAAGTGTTATATAATTACAGTCTGTGGTTATCGGTTACTCACTGTTCACGTATATGCGTTTTATTTTTATAGTCGCAGGTGTTGGTTACTCACCGTTCACGTACAAGTGTTTTATTTTTACAGTCTGTGGGGATCGATTACTCACTGTTCCCGTACATGTGTTTTATCATTACAGTCTGTGGTATCGGTTTCTCACTGTTCACGTATATGTGTTTTATTTTTAGAGTCGTGGGTATCGATTACTCACTGTTAACGTATATGTATTTTATTATAACAGTCTGTGGTTATCGGTTGCTCACTGTTCACGTATTTTTATTATTACAGTCTGTGGTATCGGTTACTCACCGTTCACGTACAAGTGTTACATTATTACAGTCTGTGAGAATCGGTTGCTCACTGTTCACGTACATGTGCTTTATTATTACAGTCGTGGGTATCGGTTACTCCCTGTTCACGTACCTGTGCTTTTTTTTTACAGTCTGTGGTATCGGTTACTCATTGTTCACATACATGTGTTTTATTATTACAGTCTTTCTTTTCGGTTACTCACCGTTCACGTACATGTGTTTTATTTTTACAGTCCGTGGGTATCGATTACTCACTGTTATCGTATATGTGTTTTATTATAACAGTCTGTGGTTATCGGATGCTCACTTTTCACGTATATGTGATTTATTTTTACAGTCTGTGTGTATCAGTTACTCACCGTTCACGTACAAGTGTTTTATTTTTACAGTCTGTGGGGATCGATTACTCACTGTTCCCGTACATGTGTTTTATCATTACAGTCTGTGGTATCGGTTTCTCACTGTTCACGTATATGTGTTTTATTATTACAGGCTTGGGTATCGGTTGCTCACCGTTCACATACATGTGTTTTATGACTACAGTCGTGGTTATCGATTACTCACTGTTCACGTACATGTGTTTTATCATTACGGTCGTGGGTATCGGTTACTCCCTGTTCACGTACCTGTGCTTTTTTTTTACAGTCTGTGGTATCGGTTACTCACCGTTCACGTACAAGTGTTTTATTTTTATAGTCGCAGATGTTGGTTGCTCACCGTTCACGTACAAGTGTTACATTATTACAGTCTGTGAGAATCGGTTGCTCACTGTTCACGTACATGTGTTTTATCATTACGGTCGTGGGTATCGGTTACTCCCTGTTCACGTACCTGTGCTTGTTTTTTACAGTCTGTGGTATCGGTTACTCATTGTTCACATACATGTGTTTTATTATTACGGTCGTCGGTATCGGTTACTCACTGTTCACGTATATGCGTTTTATTTTTATAGTCGCAGGTGTTGGTTACTCACCGTTCACGTACAAGTGTTACATTATTACAGTCTGTGAGTATCGTGTGTATCGGTTACTCACTGTTCACGTACATGTGGGTTTTTTCACAGTCGTGGTTATCGGTTACTCACTGTTCACGTACGTGTTTTATTTTTACAGTCGTGGTTATCGGTTACTCACTGTTCACGTATATGCGTTTTATTTTTATAGTCGCAGGTGTTGGTTACTCACCGTTCACGTACAAGTGTTTTATTTTTACAGTCTGTGTGTATCGGTTACTCACTGTTCAGGTATATGTGTTTTATTATTACAGTCGTAGGTGTCGTTTGCTCAATGTTCACGTTCAAGTGTTATATAATTACAGTCTGTGGTTATCGGTTACCCACTGTTCACGTACATGTGTTTTATTTTTATAGTTGTGGGTGTCGGTTACTCACTGTTCACGTACATGTGGGTTTTTTTACAGTCGTGGGTATCGGTTACTCACTGCTCACGTACCTGTGCTTCAGTTTTACAGTAGTAGGTATCGGTAACTCACTGTTCACGTACATGTGTTTTATCATTACGGTCGTGGGTATCGGTTACTCCCTGTTCACGTACCTGTGCTTGTTTTTTACAGTCTGTGGTATCGGTTACTCATTGTTCACATACATGTGTTTTATTATTACAGTCTGTGGTATCGGTTGCTCACTGATCACGTACATGTGTTTTATTTTTACAGTCTGTATTATTTCTACAGTCGTGGGTATCGGTTACTCACTGGTCACGTTCCTGTGCTTCAGTTTTACAGTAGTAGGTATCGGTAACTCACTGTTCCCGTACATGTGTTTTATCATTACAGTCTGTGGTATCGGTTGCTCACTGATCACGTACATGTGTTTTATTATTACAGTCGTGGGTATCGGTTACTCACTGCTCACGTACCTGTGCTTCAGTTTTACAGTAGTAGGTATCGGTAACTCACTGTTCCCGTACATGTGTTTTATCATTACAGTCTGTGGTATCGGTTGCTGACTGTTCACGTATATGTGTTTTATTATTACAGTCGTAGGTGTCTGTTGCTCAATGTTCACGTTCAAGTGTTATATAATTACAGTCTGTGGTTATCGGTTACTCACTGTTCACGAACATGTGTTTTATTTTTACAGTCGTGGTTATCGGTTACTCACTGTTCACGTATATGCGTTTTATTTTTATAGTCGCAGGTGTTGGTTACTCACCGTTCACGTACAAGTGTTTTATTTTTACAGTCTGTGGGTATCGATTACTCACTGTTCCCGTACATGTGTTTTATCATTACAGTCTGTGGTATCGGTTGCTCACTGTTCACGTATATGTGTTTTATTATTACAGTCTTGGGTATCGGTTGCTCACCGTTCACATACATGTGTTTTATGACTACAGTCGTGGTTATCGATTACTCACTGTTCACGTACATGTATTTTATTATTACACTCGTGGGTATCGGTTACTCACTGTTCACGTACATGTGTTTTATTATTACAGTCTGTGGTATCGGTTGCTCACTGTTCACGTATATGTGTTTTATTATTACAGTCTTGGGTATCGGTTGCTCACCGTTCACATACATGTGTTTTATGACTACAGTCGTGGTTATCGATTACTCACTGTTCACGTACATGTATTTTATTANTATCGGTTACTCACTGTTCACGTACCTGTGCTTCAGTTTTACAGTAGTAGGTATCGGTAACTCACTGTTCACGTACATGTGTTTTATTTTTATAGTCGTGGGTGTCGGTTACTTACTGTTCACGTACACGTGTTTTATTATTACAGTCGTGGATATCGGTTACTCACTGTTCACGTACCTGTGCTTCAGTTTTACAGTAGTAGGTATCGGTAACTCACTGTTCACGTACATGTGTTTTATTTTTACAGTCTGTGTGTATCGGTTACTCACTGTTCACGTATATGTGTTTTATTTTTATATTCGCAGGTGTTGGTTGCTCACCGTTCACGTACAAGTGTTATATTATTACAGTCCGTGGGTATCGGTTGCTCACTGTTCACGTATATGTGTTTTATTTTTAGAGTCGTGGGTATCGATTACTCACTGTTAACGTATATGTGTTTTATTATAACAGTCTGTGGTTATCGGTTGCTCACTGTTCACGTATATGTCTTTTAGTTTTAGAGTCGTGGGTATCGGTTACTCACCGTTCACGTACAAGTGTTTTATTTTTATAGTCGCAGGTGTTGGTTGCTCACCGTTCACGTACAAGTGTTATATTATTACAGTCTGTGAGTATCGGTTGCTCACTGTTCAGGTACAAGTGTTTTATTTTTACAGTCTGTGGGTATCGATTACTCACTGTTAATGTACATGTGTTTTATTATTACAGTCTGTGGTATAGGTTGCTCACTGTTCCCGTACATGTGTTTTATTATTACAGTCGTGGGTATCGGTTACTCCCTGTTCACGTACCTTTGCTTCTTTTTTACAGTCTGTGGTATCGGTTACTCATTGTTCACATACATGTGTTTTATTATTACAGTCTGTGGGATCGGCTGCTCACTGATCACGTACATGTGTTTTATATTTACAGTCTGTGGGTATCGATTACTCATTGTTAATGTACATGTGTTTGATTATTACAGTCTGTGGTATAGGTTTCTCACTGTTCCCGTACATGTGTTTTATTTTTATAGTCGTGGGTGTCGGTTGCTCACTGTTCACGTATATTTGTTTTATTTTTATAGGCGTGGGTGTCGGTTACTCACTGTTAACGTATATGTGTTTTATTATTACATTCTTTCTTTTCGGTTGCTCACCGTTCACGTATATGTGTTTTATTTTTACAGTCGTGGGCATCGGTTACTCACTGTTCACGTATATGTGTTTTATTTTTACAGTCGTGGTTGACGGTTACTCACTGATCACGTATATATGTTTTATTATTACAGTCTGTGGTATCTGTTACTCAATGTTCACGTATATGTGATTTATTTTTACAATCGTGGGTATCTGTTTCTCACTGTTCACTTACATGTGTTTTATTTTTACAGTCTGTGGTATCGGTTACTCACTGTCCACGTACATGTGTTTTATTTTACAGCCGTGGGTATCGGTTGCTCACTGTTCACGTACATGTGTTTTATTTTTACAGTCTATTGGTATCGGTTACTCACTGTTCGCGTATATGTGTTTTATTTTTACAGTCTGTGGGTATCGGTTACTCACTGTCCACGTACATGTGTTTTATTTTACTGCCCTGGGTATCGGTTGCTCACTGTTCACGTACATGTGTTTTATTTTTACAGTCTGTGGTATCGGTTGCTCACTGGTCACGTACATGTGTTTTATTTTTACAGTCGTGGGTGTCTGTTACTCACTGTTCACGTATATGTGTTTTATTTTTACAATCGTGGGTGCCGGTTACTCACTGTTCACGTACATGTGTTTTATTATGGTATCGGTAACTCACTGTTCACGTACATGTGTTTTATTATGGTATCGGTAACTCACTGTTCACGTACATGTGTTTTATTTTACTGCCCTGGGTATCGGTTGCTCCCTGTTCACGTACATGTGTTTTATTATTACAGTCTGTGGTATCTGTTACTCAATGTTCACGTATATGTGTTTTATTTTTACAATCGTGGGTGCCGGTTACTCACTGTTCACGTACATGGGGTTTATTAATACGGTCTGAGGGTATCGGTTACTCACTGTTCACGTACATGTTCTTTATTTTTACAGTCTGTGGTATCGGTTGCTCACTGTTCACGTACATTTGTTTTATTTTTATAGTCTGTGGTATCGGTTGCTCACTGTTCACGTACATGTGTTTTATTATTACAGTCGTGGGTATCGGTTGCTCACTGTTCACGTACATGTGTTTTAATTTTACAGTCTGTGGTTTCGGTTACTCACTGTTCACGTACGTGTGCTTTATTTTTACAGTCTTTGGTTTCGGTTGGTCACTGTTCACGTACATGTGTTTTATTTTTACAGTCTGTGGTGTCGGTTACTCACTGTTCACGTACATGTGTTTTATTTTTACAGTCGTTGGTGTCGGTTACTCACTGTTAACGTATATGTGTTTTATTATTACAGTCTGTCAGTATCGGTTGCTCACTGTTCACGTACATGTGTTTTATTTTACAGTCGTGGGTATCGGTTACTCACTGTTCACGTACATGTGTTTTATTATTACAGTCGTGAGCATCGGTTACTCATTGTTCACGAACCTTTTTGTTATTATTACAGTCGTGAGTATCGGTTAATCACTGTTCACGTATATGTGTGTGTGTGGGGGGGGGGGGGGGGGGGGGGGGGGTTGCAGTTCATGGTATCGGTTGCTCACCGTTCACGTATATGTGTTTTATTTTTACAGTCGTGGTTGTCGGTCATTCACCGTTCACGTACAAGTGTTTTATTTTTACAGTCTTTGGTATCGGATGCTCACTGTTCACGTACATTAAGGAATGGGAAGAAGCTAAGCGGAATAATAAAGACCTCTGTATTCTCGATCTTCGATACGAAGACCTCAAAAAGGTTGGATTTGAATGAAATGATAAAACTAAATGATCAAAATTTAATTGAAAGGGAATATTGCCTTTTGTGACTTACAGGTGAGGCTAACACGGAGAAAATGATGACTTTAAGTCTTATAAGGATTCAATCACCATAATGGCTTAATTCATGCTAACCAAATTCAGGATCTATGTTGTTCAAATGAAGGCTGTAGACCAATAAGGGGTGAGCAGTAGGAATCAAAGCAATACAATATTAAGTGTAAAATTAAACCTTCTCCTTCGGAAGGACTGCACGGT
Source organism: Mizuhopecten yessoensis (assembly GCF_002113885.1). Classification (NCBI taxonomy): domain Eukaryota; kingdom Metazoa; phylum Mollusca; class Bivalvia; order Pectinida; family Pectinidae; genus Mizuhopecten; species Mizuhopecten yessoensis. The sequence continues at coordinate 69,297 of NW_018405514.1, forward strand.
TTGTAACTATGTTTGGTTGAAATATAAACGTGCAAGGCAATTTTATTCTATCTAAATATAGGAAGTGTAATATCAAGGACCGGAAGGGCGGGCATTAGATGACCCCGATAAAGGGATACTGTTATATATTTTAATCTTCAAAGACCTTATCATCCTGAAGGACTATACAAATTATTGTTATATTTGATCTGTAACATCAATGACCAGGTAAAGCAATATTGTATGTTATGATATATATAAGAATCTGGGAAGTTCAACTGTTCCTCAAAAAACCGATAACAGATCTCAACCCATTCTGATATTTAGCATCCTTGAGCCCTGGGATCCAATTTGGAAAAAGGACGTGTGTTTCCCAAGTGTCTGATCAGGAAAGAAATAGTAAACGATACTTGCCCTAAGCAATCATGTAGAAGGAGATAGAATTTGTTTGTGAATATTATCATTTTTATATATCATATTTCATTATACTAAACAAAATAAAGCTAATACGTTCTTTCATGGGTTTTTTTCAGAACCTATTTGAAAATATCATAAAAATTACAAAATTTCTAAACCTCGAGCGAACGGATGCGTTTCTCCATGAAGTTGAGCAGAATGTGTCCTTTGAACGACTAAAGGGAAAACACAACACGATGACTGGAGAAACAGATAGGTGGAAGGATTTGGCCGACGGAGGGAGACTGCCTGTCTATAGAAAAGGTAGGTTACTATTTACCTGTAATGTCATCTGATCTGTCGAATACATGCACAGAAATGTAAATTTGTAAAAAGTACTTATTCACACTGTGATGTTTATATCATTGATACCATGTTAAAGATTGAACGATCGTTCTTATAATAGGGCGAATTCAAAGCGGCTACATTAACTACATCCTGTTTGACATACACAGATTATTTCCAAACATATGAATAGTATTATTACATGAATACATACCTGATCTATAGTTAAGGTATTATAGGGGTTCATGTTCATAACGATTGCGTCCAAATAGTACTACATGCATATTTTAATTTTATACAGGAATAATTGGAGATTGGAAGAACACATTCACTGTAGCTCAGAACGAAAAGTTTGATGCAGTTTACAAAGAGAAAATGGAAGAAATGGGACTGCCGCTCGATGAATTTATCTTCGAGTAGTTGACACACAACAAATAGCAATGTGCTTTGATAAAATTACATTAAAAACTTGTTTTCTCACAACTACATGTATTTCCTAAAGCAAGTTCTACGCATCTTAGCGTGAAAGAATTTAATGTCGTTGGGTGTCCTAAACCGCGATAATAACCAAAAAGTGTAATGGTAACCATATCCTTTTACTTCCTTGACCTGCTTTTTTTATTCAATGTTGTAACGCGGTCTTACAATGATTGTATATATATCTTTAAAAAAAATCTTAATTTCTTAACGCTGTTGATATCAATGTATGGATATAGATTTGTGTAAATTGAATATCGTTATGTAATCGAAATATCCTTTTTAACATATCCATTTAAGTGATTGCATAAATAAACAGACATATTGAAAGGTTATTATAAAGTTGTTAGTTGTTTCAGCTAGGCCTATTCCACAATAGTCTTCTCTATCGCTATATGTATTAGAATAGTGGGTAGATCCGTTAGAGGTATATTATAACATTTATCTTTATTTTTGTTTCGTGGGGGTTTTCCTGGTAGTTATCTGTTTTGTGTACACATGACAGAAGAAAACGTAACCTACATATCACGTTGTTATTTTAAAGATGAGGTTCATACGAAAAGCGTTTAATTATCGTGGTAATGATTAATCAGGCTGATATCATTGTAGTTCCATTGTGATAACAACATTTTATTGTTGTTACTTACCGACCAATCACGGTCGAGAAGACCCCGCCCAAATCTATTCGTATGACGAAACTGTCTTTATGATGAAGAACGACCTTTGTCATACAGATCGCTTTCTATAAGACTTTGTCGGGTGAAATCATTGGCTACGAATGTCTAAAATCCTCGAAAAAGCCAAAAATCGCCGTCTAAAGTAATATAGAACACTTTAATATACATAGGTAAGGTCAGCAAATTTTCCAATTTTGTTAACAAAAAAAAAAACGTGAAGAGCTTAATCCGTCCTGTCGTTGGTGATCTGAGAGAACTGGTGAAATGGAATAAACTGAGTTGTATATCAATTAACAATAAGTAAAGAAAATTCTGTAATTAATGATCGATTTTACTGATAACACATTTTATTTAAATTGTATCAAAGATGAACGTTAGACAAACACGTGACAGCACCTACATGCTTGTTTGTATGTGAAAGATTGTGAAACTATGCAAACCCAACACTGAGCCAAAAGTATACCTTGCAATTAAATACATTCTTCTCCATTATATAAAACTAAACAATTGTCAGTTGATCATGAAAATATCTTTTGAAGTGCAGCTTTTTATCCGCCATTTTTCCTAAGAAATGAATTATTATAGGTCTCGTGATTTCCCTCATCGAGTTTGTTTCGTTATTATCTCTGTCATTCCCAGGGTTCCTTGTACTACGCTCCATCTCCATCTGTATATGCCACACTCCCTTCAAGGATTCTTAAAACGAATATCAACACCACATTAGGATATAAAATAATGAACAAATACATTTCATCTGTTTACGTTGAATACAGCTATATTTTAATATCTTCTTTTCAGCATAAATATGATTATGACTTCAAAACGGTTTTAGTAGAAATATGTGTGAGCTAACTGTCATGTATAAATCTAAGGTATATTTTCATTTTCTTAGTGGTTTTCTACATGACAATGGTGATGTTTAAAAAACCTTAAGTCACCGCTGCTGATTAGTGTAGAGAGTTCATTTGAGGTTATTGTAAGGAAATGGACTGTTGTAGATATCTTTGCAATTTCAGTAAAAATGAAATGATAGCTTTCTTGAATACATATTACTTCTTCACAAAGTATATGTAAATGTTGATTTTGCTGTTTTGATATTATTAGGTTTTCCGAAACAAAAACATCCCTTGTAGACACAGATTTGTAGCTATGTTATTTTCGCACAGATTACGATATAAATAACTTTGACCTCGAGGTCAAATTGTATAGTCCGCGATCACTTTACACATTTGAACGGAGCAAAGGGCAAAAATCTTGGAGAATCTAAATACAATAAAATATGATTAAGGTTACTAATTAAGGTTATGATACAAAAAAAGTGGAAGAGAATTCATAGAACACTTCTCTAGAGTTATAAACACGAGTAATCCATATTTGGCTGTGTGTTCGATTGAAGTTGGAGCATAAACAAAACAAAAATATAAAAAAGCTGCCGATTTACAGTAAAGTACAATATTTTCAACAATGACTTTGTTTTGGTATTAGCTAAGCCGGTCGAAGACATAATACAACAATATACGGATTGCTAGCAGCTTACAGAATAGCGGAACGGAACTCATAGATTCCAATTTTAGGGGCAACTTCCTCCGATTGGAAATATTCCCTGCAGCATCAAACAAATCATATGTAATACAGTACATACAATATTTATAATAAAATATAAAATTTAATATAAAATAAAATATAAAATTTAAACAAATCACGTTAGATCCTATTAAATTCTACCAACACCTACGAGCTACCTCCCACTGAACCACGTGCATCAGCTTGATTGGCGTGCGGTTTAAAACCAGAAATCCTAATCCGAAACCAAATTAGTTAAATGATAAGAATACTTTCATACGGTTAGTAATGTCAAAGAAACAAGGTGATTTCAAATTAATTAACATAAAAGCTCTATAATTGAGTATTCTATCTTTATTTTTTTTCATTTTTTTCGATGTTTTGTATCCTGTTATTTCAGTTGTTATGTACAGTATGCACATACAATCTCTATTAGCCTGCTTTCTGTGGTATACCTGTTCTATATCTTGATATTGTAGTAAAATCATAAGCTAAAATCTTGCATTGGAGTAAAAAGTATAGCTCAAATCATGTGTTGTAATAATATTGTAGCTCAAATATTATGTTAAATAATAATATAACTCAAACCTTGTCTTGTAATATCATAAATATAGATCAAATCCTTATGTTATTATCCGATAATTGCTCAAATCTTGTGCTGTAGTAACATGATCTTGTTGTGGTTTAACTAAGTAAACAAGATATGCGTCGACCTGACACGTGATGTGACTTTATATCGTAATCTGCGAGGCTCGTCCCTTGGTAGCTGTAGATATAAGCCTGTATTACGTCAGATATAGACACAAAAAGAACCGTTGATAACACGCAAATGTATCCTCATATATGTATCGTCACGGGCACGACCCCGAGGTCACATGGTATCTAGACCAGCTTCTACTCGCAGATAACACAGTGTACGGGGATGTGGATGTCGGTGTAAAATCTTAATATAGAAGTGAACAGAAGAATAGGTAAGCTTACCATGATCAAACAAAGTAGCTTTCTAGCTACATGTATGTATTGTTTTACAAAATGTCGATTACTCTTGGCCTAGCTCAGATGGTAGCCTTGGGAGATAGAGGTGAATGTCTGCTCGGAGAGTCGAATCCTCTATACGTTTTATTTTGAATATTTCTTAAATAAAGTAAGAATGCACAACTATGTCCAAGTTGTCTAACATATGCAATAAAGAAGCTCTATATGACTGGTATTAAGCTATGCGTTTTGACCCTACAACATATCCTATTATACATCGTATGTATGTCGTACTGCCTGGGTATTCTCCGACAGTGCTCAGTCTATGAGCATTTAGTAACTTACTCAATACTTGTCTAGTTCTACATTCACAAATTCTAAAAATGTTATTAGAACTCTATTTGTACAAAAAATAATGAAAACTGGAATTGTCTAAGACATTCACATGCAAAATGGCATCAACGATACTCAAGGCTAAAGATGCCCACTTGGCACATTTTTGTTTTACAAATATACGACAACATGTCAATATCTTAGACATTTACATACACAATGCGTTAACGTCTAATATATATATGTATACCACGCACATGGCTAAAGATGCATCCAATACATTCTCACGTGGTTATCGGGATTTGATATCCCACACTAATGACGAAATATAATATTCATATAACTGTAGTTGTAAAGACATTTCTCATTTTGATGTAGACCGAGCACGTTGACCCAGACCTAGAAAAGAAAAAGCATGAGTCATCTCAAAAATGATATAGTTTATCTCGAACGTAGCGTATAGGGTAAGTTATTATGTTCACATACCTGCACGTAACCACAGGTAAACAACCATTTTCACGACATTTCAACAATGCCCGATACAAAATAATGTGACTATATTGCTCGCTGCAAACATTGTAACTTATACAAAATAGAACAGTGGTAATAATGTGTGAATCCCTCCGCTAAGGATCTCACCGGGACCTCTGTTGTTATTCTGACTCCAACTTATATTAAAAAGGGATGGGGAAACAAGTAGTAAATACGTTCCTGGCATCTCTGTAGGGATGCACTATGTTGATGCGTATTTATATGAAAATTATGTATATTAGCTCTGTTCCTCGGACAAGTATCGAGAAAGCATTAATTCTGAGCGCCCTCTCAGTGATTTATAATGTAGTATCAGTGAGGAACAAGAGTTTTCTTCATAATTCAAGTTGGAAAGTATAAGCTATTGATATCGTATTTAGATGAGCATCGCAGGTACACTATTTGATTGTAATCAAATCTGGTGTGGAATGGCTTAGTGGAATGATCTAATGGAAGCAGAACTGACTGTTAAGAGTTAGTGGGGACTCATTGGTCAATGGTACCATATTGATAAGCAGACAACTATCTGGTATATGAGTATAGTCATACTAAGGTAGTATCTAACATCACATATGTACCACTCAAGAGGTTTCAGAGACATGCTGATGGTTCATATATTATCTATTGTCGTTAGAGTACTGCTATTGCATAATTAACCACCAGATATGAAACATAAGATAACATGTATAAATATTGTCGTATTTGAATACATACCTTTATAAATGGTATTATTTTAGACTTCAAGGTATGGAGCTTGTCAACATCGTTGATGAATATGGCAACAGAATGCATTATAAACGTTACCAGGGGCGGACATTCCACCCAGACGTTATAGGAAATGTCGGCGATCACCTAGCTGAGGTTGCTGCTTACAAGGGTCAGCCTGACGATGTTCTCCTATGTACATTTCCTAAATCAGGTAATCTTAAGTTAAGGTGCTTCATACTTTTGCGGAATTACAATTATCTTGATTGACACGATCTCAAAGATGATTGCATAATATGCATCAGTAAGCTCATCTTCGATATCCAGCGGTTACGCTCACGTTCGCTCTCTACACCCCTCGAATATGTCATGGCAAAATTGAAGGCACGAAGATAGCTCTTTGATTGGTCCCAGGTAAAAAAAAACCTGACCAATCGCTAGACTGATACTTGTCCTTTGAAGATTACAAAAGGAGAGACGCCCGACTTCAAAGCCTGTCAATATTACCGTTACGTGACCGCGAGATTTGTTTGATGTACATCAAAGGATCGAACTAGTCTTCTTGTCTCATCAACAAGGTGGCACGCAACGAGCTTTCAATTTTGCTATGACATATTCTAAGGGTGTAGAGAGCAAAAGTGAGCGTAACTCCTGGATACCGAGGATGCAGTAAACTGTCTCAAGTCTCTTGTCTGCTTGTAGCTAGTAGAAACAGCTTCTGGAAAATTCTTTATGGAATTTAAGGACTGGTTGCAAGTATCGGGGCTCGGGAGAGCAAATAGATGTCGCGATAGTGTAAAAATAAGATGAGAACTCTCTTAGATGATTAAGTATTTCAATTAATATGGGGTACGATGGGTGTTAAGTAAAAGGCAGTGCAATGCTAGGTATAGATAATTACCATTGATATTTGGAGAATACAAATTATAAATGCATGTTAATCTGCTATAAACGAAGTATTATTCTGATGTATAGGTATAATTGACGAAATTGACACTTATTTTTGCATAACACAGGTGATCTCCAACGAAGAATTCAAATTTTCCCGCGAAAACATGCCGCTCTGTCTACTGATTTGCCCCCTTGTATAAATAAATAAAACTAGCTTTATTTGTTTTATTCGTATTTGCGTCGATACCTTTATAGCATTTTAAATTGTAAGTTTAAATAATGTAAAACGCGATTCATGGCATATGCCCAGGAATCAAATGTTGTTATGACATCATTATGTTGAGACAGCTTACACGTCCGTCATTTTAACGGTCATTATGAAAGATATTTTATCGACAGGAACTCACTGGGTTTTTAACATGGTCCAGATGATACGTGGAAACAATTTGGAATACAGTGGAACACCGGTTGTGATGGAATTTCATCCAATCAGCGATATTGAAAAGCTGCAATCACCGCGCATGTATCTCACTCATGCAGCATACCCGTTTATCCCTGACGCGGCAAAACGAGGCGACATCAAAATTATACAGGTGATGAGGAATCCCAAGGATTCAGTGCTGTCTTTCTACGAATTCTTCAAAAGCATGAGGAATATGGCATACGAAGGCACTTTTGACGGCTTCCTCAAGTATTTTCTATCAGATGAATGTAAGGCTATTTGTATTCAGTGTTATAGGGATGTTTGAAATTTCTGTGAATGAAGCTAGAATTAAAATAACTTGTTTTACTTTTCTTTCTTACTTTCCAATGTAGAGTTCAATTATGGATTAAATATTTCATTTAGAGATCAATGCAATTACAAACTTCAATAGACACACCGGACATTTCTCTAAACCTTTGATTTGCTATATAACGTTGGTTTGTTTTGGTGTGTGACAATATTATTATTACTATAGTATTTGGTGTAATAAGGAATAAGGTAGATATATCCTTTTACTGCATGTTTTCTTTAATGTAGATGATTTCCTGTTGATTTAATACATGTAACAACTTCTATAATGGTTTATTAACACGCAATGCTAGCCACCACCTCCGGTTACTTTGTCTAAATCTCGATACCATTTGTATGTTATGGTTGTTCAATTAGTAGAGAGCTCGTCTACAGTTTGGAGGTCCGAGATGTGAATCTGGCCATTTGTATTTTCGCTCAATCACATACTTATGTACATGGTTGTTGGTGTTTAAGTTCGACACAAGTAGGGGTGGTGGTATAAACTACAGTTTAGATAACACTTACATGGAGTAGGTGTTTATGTATTGAGTACTGTTCAGTTGATGGTACAGTGAGTTAGTGTATTGAGTACTGTTCAGTTGATGGTACAGTGAATCGGTCTGTAAATAAAGTACAAATCTGTAGTTGTGTTAACCGGTGTTGAGTTGACACGTATATTAATAAGTCAAGCGACAGTAATCACAGTTAATCTGACCATGTATAAAGTTGTTGAAGTGATATTAACCAATATGACCTATATAAGTAAAAAGGTGTTACCTACTGTTTAGTTTAATTTATTTAGTAAGTGTTGTGGTATTAAGTTTTCTTCAGTTTCTTTGTAAATTAAGTAAGTCCAGTGGTATTATGTCTGTTTAGTTTCCTTGTAGATTTAGTAAGTGTAGTGGTATTATGTTTGTTCAGTTTTCCTTGTAAATTTAGTAAGTTTAGTGGTATTATGTCCTGTTTAGTTTCCTTGTAGATTAAGTAAGTGTAGTGGTATTATGTCTGTTCAGTTTCCCTGTAAATTTAGTAAGCGTAGTGGTATTAAGTCCTGTTCAGTTTCCTTGTAAATGTTGTAAGTGTAGTGGAATTATGTCTGTTTAGTTTCCTTGTAGATTTAGTAAGTGTAGTGGTATTATGTCTGTTCAGTTTCCCTGTAAATTTAGTAAGCGTAGTGGTATTAAGTCCTGTTCAGTTTCCTTGTAAATGTTGTAAGTGTAGTGGAATTATGTCTGTTCAGTTTCCTTGTAGATTTAGTAAGTGTAGTGGTATTATGTCTGTTCAGTTTCCTTGTAGCTTTAGTAAGTGTAGTGGTATTATGTCTATTCAGTTTCCTTGTAAATTTAGTAAGTGTGGTGGTTTTGTGTCTGTTTAGTTTCCTTATAAATTAAGTAAGTGTGGTGGTTTTGAGTCTGTTTAGTTTCCTTATAAATTAAGTAAGTGTGGTGGTTTTAAGTCCTGTTCAGTTTCCTTGTAAATGTTGTAAGTGTAGTGGAATTATGTCTGTTTAGTTTCCTTGTAAATTCAGTAAGTGTAGTGGTATTATGTCTGTTTAGTTTCATTGTATATTAAGTAAGTGTGGTGGTTTTAAGTCCTGTTCAGTTTCCTTGTAAATGTTGTAAGTGTAGTGGTATTATGTACTATCCAGTTGATATGTACATTTAATAACTGTAGCGGTAAAAATCATAGCTCAGGTGTTCTGTTTAGTAGGCTCGTAAAGATGTTAGCTACCTATACTGTGAATGCTATACAAATGTGTAGACCTCAGCTCAGTTGCCTTTCATGGAAGTCTAGTGTAAGAAATCTTTTCTTTAAATTGAATACTTTTAAAAAGGGTCTAACAGGAGACGTTATATTTCACAGTGGTGGTTATCGGTTGCTCACTGTTCACGTATATGTGTTTTAATTTATTACAGTCGTGGATATCAGTCATGTACATGTGTTTCATTTTACAGTCTGTGGGTATCGGTTACTCACTGTTCACGTACATGTGTTTTATTTTCTACAGTCCTGGGTGTCTGTTACTCACTGTTCACGTACATGTCTTTTATTTTTACAGTCTGTGGTATTGGCTACTCACTGTTCACATACATGTGTTTTATTATTACACTCTGTGTGTATCTGTTACTCACTGTTCACGTATATGTGTTTTATTTTACAGTCTGTGGTATTGGTTACTCACTGTTCACGTACATGTGTTTTATTATTACAGTCTGTGGTATCGGTTACTCACTGTTCACGGATATGTGTTTTATTATTACAGTCTGTGGTGTTGGTTGCTCACTGTTCACGTACCTGAAGGAATCACGTACATGTGTTTTATTTTTACAGTCGTGGGTGTCGGTTACTCACTGTTCACGCACATGTGTTTTATTATTACAGTCTGTGGTGTCGGTTGCTCACTGTTCACGTACACGTGTTTTATTTTTAGTCTGTGGTGTCGGTTGCTCACTGTTCACGTACATGTGTTTTATTTTCTACAGTCCTGGGGGTCTGTTACTCACTGTTCACGTATATGTGTTTTATTATTACAGTATGTGGTATCGGTTGTTCACTGTTCACGTACATGTGTTTTATTTTGACAGTCTGTGGTATCAGTTGCTCACGGTTCACGTACATGTGTTTTATTTTTACAGTCGTGGGTGTCTGTTACTCACTGTTCCCGTATATGTGTTTTATTTTACAGTCTGTGGTATTAGTTACTCACTGTTCACGTACATGTGTTTTATTTTGACAGTCTGTGGTATCAGTTGCTCACTGTTCACGTACATGTGTTTTATTTTCTACAGTCCTGGGTGTCTGTTACTCACTGTTCACGTACATGTGTTTTATGATTACCGTCTGTGGTATCGGTTACTCACTGTTCACGGATATGTGTTTTATTATTACAGTCTGTGGTGTTGGTTGCTCACTGTTCACGTACCTGAAGGAATCACGTACATGTGTTTTATTTTTACAGTCTGTGGTATCGGTTGCTCACTGTTCACGTATATGTGTTTTATTATTACAGTATGTGGTATCGGTTGTTCACTGTTCACGTACATGTGTTTTATTTTGACAGTCTGTGGTATCAGTTGCTCACGGTTCACGTACATGTGTTTTATTTTTACAGTCTGTGGTATCGGTTGTTCACTGTTCACGTACATGTGTTTTATTTTGACAGTCTGTGGTATCAGTTGCTCACGGTTCACGTACATGTGTTTTATTTTTACAGTCTGTGGTATCGGTTTCTCACTGTTCACGCACATGTGTTTTTTTTTTACATTCTGTGGTATCGGTTGTTCACTGTTCACGTACATGTGTTTTATTTTTACAGTCGTGGGTGTCTGTTACTCACTGTTCCCGTATATGTGTTTTATTTTACAGTCTGTGGTATTAGTTACTCACTGTTCACGTACATGTGTTTTATTTTCTACAGTCCTGGGTGTCTGTTTCTCACTGTTCACGTACATGTCTTTTATTTTTACAGTCTGTGTTATTGGCTACTCACTGTTCACATACATGTGTTTTATTATTACAGTCTGTGGTATCGGTTACTCTCTGTTCACGTACATGTATTTTATTATTACAGTCTGTGGTATCGGTTACTCTCTGTTCACGTACATGTATTTTATTATTACAGTCTGTGGTATCGGTTCCTCACTGTCACGTACATGTGTTTTATTATTACAGTCGTTGGTATTGGTTACTCACTGTTCACGTATATGTGTTTTATTATTACAGTATGTGGTATCGGTTGTTCACTGTTCACGTATATGTGTTTTATTATTACAGTATGTGGTATCGGTTGTTCACTGTTCACGTATATGTGTTTTATTATTACAGTATGTGGTATCGGTTGTTCACTGTTCACGTACATGTGTTTTATTTTTACAGTCATGGGTGTCGGTTACTCACTGTTCACGTACATGTGTTTTATGATTACAGTCTGTGGTATCGGTTACTCACTGTTCACGTATATGTGTTTTATTTTTACAGTCGTGGGTATCGGTTACTCACGGTTCACGTACATGTGTTTTATTTTTACAGTCTGTGGTATCTGTTACTCACTGTTCACGTATATGTGTTTTATTTTTACAGTGGTGGGTATCGGTTACTCACTGTTCACGTACATGTGTTTTATTTTGACAGTCTGTGGTATCAGTTGCTCACTGTTCACGTACATGTGTTTTATTATTACAGTCTGTGGTTTCGGTTACTCACTGTTCACGTACATTTGTTTTATTTTTACAGTCGTGGTTGTCGGTCACTCACTGTTCACGTACATTTGTTTTATTATTACAGTCTGTGGTTATCGGTTACTCACTGTTCACGTACATGCGTTTTATTTTGACAGTCTGTGGTATCGGTTACTCACTGTTCACGTATATGTTTTTTATTATTACAGTCTGTGGTATCGGTTCCTCACTGTAACGTAAATGTGTTTTATTATTACAGTCGTGGGTTTCGGTTACTCACTGTTCACGTACATGTGTTTTCTTTTTACAGTCTGTGGTATCGGTTACTCACTGTTCACGTATATGTGTTTTTTTATTACAGTCTGTGGTGTTGGTTGCTCACTGTTCACGTACATTTGTTTTATTATTACAGTCTGTGGTTATCGGTTACTCACTGTTCACGTACATGCGTTTTATTTTGACAGTCTGTGGTATCGGTTTCTCACTGTTCACGTACATTTGTTTTATTTTTACAGTCGTGGTTGTCGGTCACTCACTGTTCACGTATATGTGTTTTATTATTACAGTCTGTGGTATCGGTTACTCACTGTTCACGTATATGTTTTTTATTATTACAGTCTGTGGTATCGGTTCCTCACTGTCACGTACATGTGTTTTATTATTACAGTCTGTGATATCGGTTGCTCACTGTTCACGTATATGTGTTTTATTATTACAGTCGTGGGTATCGGTAACTCACTGTGCACGTACATGTGTTTTATTTTGACAGTCTGTGGTATCGGTTTCTCACTGTTCACGTACATTTGTTTTATTTTTACAGTCGTGGGTGTCGGTCACTCACTGTTCACGTACATTTGTTTTATTATTACAGTCTGTGGTTATCGGTTACTCCCTGTTCACGTACATGTGTTTTATTTTGACAGTCTGTGGTATCGGTTACTCACTGTTCACGTTCATTTGTTTTATTTTTACAGTCGTGGTTGTCGGTTACTCACTGTTCACGTATATGTTTTTTATTATTACAGTCTGTGGTATCGGTTCCTCACTGTCACGTACATGTGTTTTATTATTACAGTCTGTGATATCGGTTGCTCACTGTTCACGTATATGTGTTTTATTATTACAGTCTGTGGTGTCGGTTGCTCACTGTTCACGTATATGTGTTTTATTATTACAGTCGTGGGTATCGGTAACTCACTGTGCACGTACATGTGTTTTATTTTGACAGTCTGTGGTATCGGTTACTCACTGTTCACGTTCATTTGTTTTATTTTTACAGTCGTGGTTGTCGGTCACTCACTGTTCACGTATATGTGTTTTATTATTACAGTCTGTGGTGTCGGTTGCTCACTGTTCACGTATATGTGTTTTATTATTACAGTCGTGGGTATCGGTAACTCACTGTTCACGTACATGTGTTTTATTATTACAGTCTGTGGTATCGGTTCCTCACTGTCACGTACATGTGTTTTATTATTACAGTCTGTGGTATCGGTTAGTGGGTGTTCACGTACATGTGTTTTATTATTACAGTCTGTGGTGTTGGTTGCTCACTGTTCACGTACCTGAAGGAATGGGAAGAAGCCAAACGGAATAATAAAGACTTGCAGATTTTAAATCTTCGATACGAAGACCTTAAAAAGGTATGATTTGTTTAAAATAGCAAAATTATATTTAGTTAAATAAAGGAGGAATAGCCCAATCTAAATTACCAATGCATTCTTTCTTTTTGCTTTTGTTTCAGAATCTGTTTGAAAATGTCATCAAAATATCAAAGTTTTTAAACCTCGAACGAACGAGTTCATTTCTTCATGAAGTTGAGAAGAACGTATCCTTTGAACGACTAAAGAAAAAGCATGACACACAGACCGGAGAAACAGATAGGTGGAAGAATAATACTGAAGGAGGAAGACTGCCTGTTTATAGGAAAGGTAGCCTACTACTCATCTGTACTGGTATCCGACGAGCTAGATTACGGATGATTATTATCCATCTTCTATGCTTTTAATTGTTTGAAGAAGACGTATTTTTTCAGTATATTCTGCCTTTTGATAGCTTTTTATAATACTCTGTATTGAGCTTATCAGTCAAACACATATTTCATTTCAACAAATTTTATTGACAGATGTAATAGTCAAATGGATTGAATAACAGGCAGGCCTATACAAATTCTGTCCATGAGTGGCTCAAAATTTGATCGAATATATATACAATGTAGTTACAATCATGATTTTAAAATAATTTAATCACAAACTCATACAAACAAATAAAAATAGTCACTGTAAAGACAATATTATAAATGACGTATCAAATATATTACGGTCGTGCTCATGAAGATAAAATGAAGGACGCATTTACTAACGGTATTATTGTGATGAACAATGCAAAATCACTTGAATAGTAAACGAAATAGTACTGCTTGAATTTTTACAGGAATAGTTGGCGATTGGAAGAACACATTCACCGTAGCGCAGAACGAAAAGTTTGATGCTGTCTACAAAGAGAAAATGGAAGAAATGAGGCTGCCGCTCGATGAATTTATCTTCGAGTAATTCTCACACAATAAATAGCATTGTGTTTCGTTAAATTGAATAAAGCAGTAATCCACTTTAAATGTGGATTCTTACACTTATATTTTAACACGAGATCGACGTAAGGACATGGTAAAATATGTTTTTGTCGATGGCGTCATAAACAAAGTTCACATAATGCGGACGTTTATAAATTCCGACGTCTTAAAATGATTACATGAATGTAATTACGTTAAATGAGGCAATGAAATATATCTGGAAAAAGAAACGGAGAATGTTATTAATGTTCAAATGAAAAGATTGTTCAAGAGTAAACGTTAAAAAAACATCTGATTGTAAAAATCTTCTCAAAGCACAATACCTGGTTCATCGGAACATATCAAACATACGGAATTTATAAATTTAAACTAAAAAGAGGTGCTCGAAATTTTCCGCGTTGTGACATCACAAATAAGTTCAAATCGCCTGAACAGCCCCAAGATGGGCGAAAGCACTGGCTAATTGTAGTTTTCGTGATATGTTTTATATATATATGTATAATAATAAATAGTAAACAGACATTAAACCATGGCAAATCTGAATTCGCTGAGACATACACTAGATCACGGTGATGCAATTTACCGTATAAATACGCAGCCTAGAGTGATTTATCGGGCAGAAGATACAGAAGATCATGGCTACGTAATGTTTTCGTCCTCATCAAGCCTCAATTCCTGATACAGGCAATAGAGTAGCGAATGAACTGTGACTTATAAACTGTATAAGCAAGGGTGATAGCATGTAACTTCTTGAAGAAAAGTGGTCGGGTTGCACAGTGGATAGCGCACTTGTTTTTTTCACCAATGTGGCCGGGGTTCGATTCCCCGATCGGACGTGAAAATGTATGGGGTCACCCGCCCGATCACATGGGTTTTCTCCTGGTATTCCGGTTTCCTCCCACATTAAGTCCCGCTGCGCGCTAAAATCCGGGCCATCAAAAGTGATTCATATAAGTTGAAATAACTTGTTTCATAATTGTTGTAAAATAAATAAAGTTTATTAAATTTAAAGAAAAGTGAAATAAACTATATGCTGTCTTAATGTGAAAGTTAACTCAATTTGGAAAAGAGTTTCACAATCCAAAACATAACATAAACGTTAAGTAGATTTGGTGATTAATTACAACACCACATCTACTTAACTAATTCATTTAACACACAAAATCTACTTATTTTCTTAACAAAGTTAAAGATAGTTTAAATGTATTTGTGACTTTATACCCTCAGACAATTTAAAAGTATTATTAAACAACAAGGCCCACTGCCCACAGTCGCTCTATATTCCCCGTAAACAAGCGAGCCTCGGGACTGGTGTTCCTTGTCGAAACAGAGTACACACATTTAGTTTAATATATTTGAAGATTTGCTGGCAGACAAACAAACATTTCCATTGTCGAGGTCACGCTCATGATGTCCCGCCGAGATCCTAATGCGAATGTGACTTGAAATCCGTCAAATGCTGATGTCATGGGTTGACGAGCGATGTCTATAGATTGGTTGTAAATAGCATGACCTAATTTTAAAAAAAAATATCCATGTTAAATACATCGGTATAGTAAAATCGCGCAGTTTATTAAGGAAATGAAGACATATTCGCATCACGTGAAAAGTGTTTGCATTCGCAAAAGAAGATTGTGTGGGTCACAAAGGCGTATTGACACCGAGGTAGACGCAAAACAAGACTTCACAACATTTTACTTGGTAGAATAGATCTAATCAACATATATGATTGAAACTATAACTCGGGATTCGAACATTTAAGAGAGAAAAAACAGCTCAGGCCGCGAGGGGCTCGCAGCTTTCGTTAGTTTTTCCCCAACATTTCTTCACCCTCGTGATATATTCCCCAACATTTCTTCACCCTCGTGATATGTTCCCCAACATTTCTTCACCCTCGTGATATATTCCCCAACATTTCTTCACCCTCGTGATATCTTCTCCAACTAGAAGCGTGCTCATATATTGATTATTTCGTAAATAAACAAGTACTCCTCTTATGTTTGAAATTAATATAACAAGGGTTCACGCACTTGTTGGGTTTGTTTCAACAGTAGATTAGATTTATTTGTATTTCCACCTTTTGGCCATTGTATCACCGATTAGTTCTACACGTATAACGATAAGACAACTGTATGGTGCTAGGCTATTCATTTTCGACAAACTGTATCTATTACCAAATTTTAAAAGATCAATAACCTATGTGTTGTCGCACGTTCATCTTTCATATCGTATCCAGCTAATAGTTTGCATGATGAGAAGGCTGGCAAGAATTCCAAAATCCACAGTAAAGAAATGTCATCTGTCGATTTCGATAAAATAAAAAATAAAAAAATCTTTTGAGAAATAAACGTCAACAGACTATGCACTATGAAGAGAGCTGTTTACAGATGATCGAGAAACCTTAATGTCATACCTATAAAGAAAAGCTAATAAATGCATGCTACAACACGTCTGCAGACAATTAATCGAACTAAGGAAAATTCGAACAGCGTTAACATAACATGCACAAAGATACGTTTTACAGAGAACTGAGAGTGAAAGAAGATTAAAAGAGTAGATGAATGTTTTGCTCTGGCTTCCGCAATTTGTAAATATAGTAATATGTAATCATACCTTCAGTGAACGATGATATATACCCCATATAAGTTAATCCAGCTTACACGTATTGGGGTGTCCTGCTATCCATCCAATGTGTCAGAAGTGTTCCAGCCCCTACTGTAGCCATTTCCGTCTGATGAGTGTGTGTAAGCAAAACTCCATCGTTAATCCAATGTACGGCTGTTTATCTCATACCAAGATAAAAACTACTGTGTTATAATGTGTATATTTAATTATTATAATTCATTGAGACGGTGTAACTTCGTAACACCGTTCAATATGGAATATCAATGGATCTATCGTAACATGTCCCTTAACAGATTCTTTTCTTTTTCATTCGTTTTCATGTACCTATAGTTTTATCAAATAACAGTCATTTATAAGGCCGCTAGTTTGTTAGAAAGACGAGAAGGATTTATATAAGTACACATTACTTGTATGTGTTATCCATGCCATGTATTCCATTACTTGAATAAATACAGTTTAAGCCAATATTACTTCAATTTTGTTAAATAAATTAAATACTATTTGTCTTGATAAAACACCATGATGTTTTCATAATTTACAAACACGTTCAAAAGGATATAGTTAAGTTTTACCGGTGTATGAACCGTATACATTTTACTTACACATTGCATTCTATCAAATAAACAATTAGAAAACACATTCGAGTCTGAGGAAGGCCTATATCATAGTAATCTCCTTCAAAGCTTTATAAGAATGGTTCATTTTACCGGGGTTTAAAGTCCTCACAAGCTACATCCATTTGAAGACACTGCCTAGGGAAAGAATGGTTTATTTCACCGGGGTTTAAAGTCCTCACAAGCTACAACCATTTGAAGACACTGCCTAGGGAAAGAATGGTTTATTTTATCGGGGTTTAAAGTCCTCACAAGCTACATCCATTTGAAG
>NW_018405514.1:88522-94503 GCF_002113885.1 Mizuhopecten yessoensis
ATTTTACCGGGGTTTAAAGTCCTCACAAGCTACATCCATTTGAAGACAGTGCCTAGGGAAAGAATGGTTCATTTTACCGGGGTTTAAAGTCCTTACAAGCTACATCCATTTGAAGACAGTGCCTAGGGAAAGAATGGTTTATTTCACCGGGGTTTAAAGTCCTCACAAGCTACAACCATTTGAAGACAGTGCCTAGGGAAAGAATGGTTTATTTTATCGGGGTTTAAAGTCCTTAAAAGCTACATCCATTTGAAGACAGTGCCTAGGGAAAGAATGGTTCATTTTATCGGGGTTTAAAGTCCTCACAAGCTACAACAATTTGAAGACCGTGCCTAGGGAAATAATGGTGTATTTTATCGGGGTTCAAAGTCCTCACAAGCTACAACCATTTGAAGTCACTGCCTAGGGAAAGAATGGTTTATTTCACCGGGGTTTAAAGTCCTCACAAGCTACAACCATTTAAAGACAGTGGCTAGGGATAGAGTGGTTTATTTTATCGGGGTTTAAAGTCCTTAAAAGCTACAACCATTTGAAGACACTGCCTAGGGGAAGAATGGTTTATTTTACCGGGGTTTAAAGTCCTAACAAGCTACAACCATTTGAAGACAGTTTCTAGGGAAAGAATGGTGTATTTTATCGGGGTTTAAAGTCCTCAGTCGCCTCCTTCGAAATGCTTTCTGATACGGTAGTCCTTCCTCAGTACCTGCAAAGGGTATAATGTGGGCATGGGCAAGTACGTTACGAGTTTATCTCTATTCATATTCATTGTTTGGTGTTCATTTCATTGATTTTATATCAATTTGATAACTTCATCATTTCGCTACGGTGAAAATATTTTTTTCAAACTCATCACCCCTTGATGAATAAAATAGGATTGAAGAGACAGCAGATTTACTTCTTGTCAAACCTCTGCAACATTACATTTTTATACCTTCACAATTGTAGATTAATGTGTTTACCGTTCACGCACATGACAGATTAGATAGAGGCGAAACGAAACTGTAGATTACCATATTCATCACTATCGATACGAAAACCCCTAGAAGGTTTGTTTAACATGACATACAAATGTCATAAAACGAATTCATCCAAAATAAAAATAAAACAATAAACTAAGTTATATGCAGTTGTTTCCTATTGCCATAGGAAAAAAACGTATCTACCACAAAACAAACCACACAAATTAAACGCTGCTGTGTTTGAATGTTATCTTAAGAATGGTCACGGCTGTAAATACTTACCTAAGAAATTCACGATAAAATGTGGGAGCTGTTGTTCAAAGTGAAAGTCATCTGAGAACACAATAAATATAATGAAAATGTTATGGTGAATGGGGTTAATGGATGATATTTTATCTATTGTTTCTATAGTAAAACCTATACCTAAATAAGAAAATAATCATAACAGTTCTTTTTAGTACTGATCCAAGGGAGGTGACTCTTGCTAATATTGCGAGCTTTCTTGACAACCTGCAATTTCTATTTTTATCCTAAAGACTTTTCGTTTAAAAGAATTGTACTTGTCCATATCAAATATGCTAAAATTACATATTTTCATGGTAAATAACATATCAGAAAGTTGATACCGAACCCATCTTTCCAAAACTGGAACAAAGCGGATACAAATGTCTTGTTGTGGAGAAATATCATTGGTAAGGCAAAGTTACACCACGGACTTAGAAAGCAGCCCTCTAATCTAATTCCGTGGTAACACCTAATTAAGAAATATGTAGTTGGTTGATGTAGCAAGCAAATCAAAGTGACCATTTTAATAGCCCATAGAGGTATTTAGTCCAATTAGGTCTTGTAACAACATCGGGGACTGATAGTCCACAAGGCAACCGTGATGTAAAATAATCATTAGATATCTAAGCAAGAATTACCGATTTAAAAATTCAGTAGCACAAGATATCTTACATCTTATATAGGATATATGTTTGAATCATATACGTTTATTAGAAATTATATTTGTTTATAAATTATCTTATGTTATGGTATTTCATAGGACAAAAATGTCTTATAAAATGCTAAAATATATAGGACATCTTCTGTATGATGTACGGCATCTTTATGAAATATGCTATGCAATATATAAGACATCCTATAAAAGAAAAAGCATATGAGATATTTTATAAAGAAAATTGTAAAAATAGATATCTTATAAAGAATGAGATTCTTGCGACATTGACAATTTAACAAATACTGTAATATGACTGCTCTCGACGGAATCACTCGATCATGATAGTGTACTCACCATAAAAGTTTTGCTGACATTTTTTTTTATATATTGGTATACGACAGATCATAAAGTAGGTCAATGCCATATAATGGAAGACCTTTTGATACATGAGCTATTTCAAAGTAGGTTTACATGGGTTAGGGTAACTATAATTTTGTGTGTGTGTTTTTTGTATATATGCTGTGTTTATTACGCTTGCCTGATGGTGAATGTTGTTATTTACAGTCAAGTTTGATATTTAAAATGTAGCTTATTAGAATACTGCCTTGATATGTCATGAGTCTAATGAAACTGTATATTACACGGTCTTGTTGTACAAAGATTACAATGTTTTGTAACTATGCTTATACGGTCACTTAAAACGCATCTAATTTGCCCATATTATTTAAAATTAACTTACACGCCTTCAACTCAGATCCTGAATTAAGCGTGCCTTTCTAAAACTATTCCGGAAGCTATCATAGCACAAAGCAGGACTTAAATTATAATTATCTTGAAATATCCTATATATGTTAGCATGCTATGTATGTATGTTATTGACTGTTGGATCGACTCGGAGGATAAATGGCGATATATGAGAGTCTACCTAAGGCCGTAGTTAATTCATGTTTGTTTGTGCACCATGTGAGGACCATCTGGTAGATTAGTCTTTGGCTAAACATGTCATCCTCGTTAAATAAAGTTTATTACTATTATTATGCACTTGTTGCGGGTTCCTTTTATCATCTATCAACGTGTTTTCCTCGGAAAATCTGCTCAGACAAACTAAAACAGCCGTGTGCTTCTTAGTGAAAGTTTGTCTTTTACAGCCTTCCCGAAATTCCATTTTCTGTGTGTAAACAATTTGTACGTGACACCTAGTTATATCTGTTCAATCAATGAAGACTGATCGCGAACCTATTTAAAGGAGAGAGCATTACACATGTATTACTTGCCTACGAACCTATTTAAAGGAGAGAACATTACACATGTATTACTTGCCTACTAACCTATTTAAAGGAGAGAGCATTACACATGTATTACTTGCCTACTAACTATGAAATTATGACATACTTTTATGTGTCTAAAATGGATTCGATGTGCTATAAAAAAAAAAAAAAGAGATTAAAAAATGAGATACGTATGCTAAATATGTTTTATGTTTATGAAACATCAAATGTACGAGAACATTTAGAAGGGCGCATAGAACTTTATTTTCTACTTTTCTTGTAAGAAAAGAATTGCTCTATCATTATTGATGCACACGTAAACTTACTTTGAAATAGCTCATGTATCAAAAGGTCATCCATTGTATGGCATTGACCTAACACAAAATTATAGTTAATCGCAATTCTTTATAAACAAATTATGTATTACTAAAACCTTCGATGTAAACCAATTCAGTACAATTAACAGTAATTACAACCACAACCTCATAATTACAGAATACTCAGTAAGAGCTAGCTATTAGTTGTTTCTCTATTTCTCTAAAATTGTTTTATTACAGATTAATATTGTAGGTACTTTCTACTCTCTCCTACCACATAATGGACTCAACATTTCTATAAACGATTTTGTTTAAAATGGAAGTCTTTTAAGTTTTACTTCCAACTACAGGAAAGAAAGAAATAATGTGTTGTTGTTTAGACGCAATATGATAGTTACGTTTACCGAAGGAATTAATAATTGCATGGCATAGTATTATGTTGTGTTGCAGTTTTCATTTAATGAGTTTTTGTCGCATTGTGTTCGTTAATTGATCGGTTGTAAATTAGCTGTGCAGCTTCGATTTCGGGGAACTTTGGTTATTTCTCATCTTTCAACTGTTTGTGTGAGTTAATCTCATATTACCAAGAGCACGAAACAGCTGTATGATGCAGTGGGGATGATGATGATGACGTTCATCAATCAAAATTCCCTAACAATTATTATTCGGTAATAAATTAACTTTCTATGTATCCGTCCTTTTGTTATCATTGATGAGGTTGTCGGCATATAATATAATATGATATAATTCATATTTGTTACAACATCATTTAATGAAATAGGAACAATGGGGGCCCGAATCGGACCCGTTGTATTCCATATTCAAACTGCGTGACTTGATATCATCGTAACATCTCTAAATCCATTCAAATACACTCACACGAGACGAAATGAGAACTAAACCACAAGGAACTGAAGATGAAAACAATATATAAAACACGGAAACAACTCTAAATCAACCCCTAAAATTGGTCGTTCAGCATGCTGCTGCAAAATGTTAAACAATGCATTTAGATGGTCGTCAGTTATATATAGAGAACCAGTTAAAACTTATTTATTTCATATCTTTCTCTCAAGTGAAAGAAAACCATGGGGCTTGTAGAGATACAATCGAACCTCGTTAATGCAGCTTACACTAAATCCGACTGTCCTAAAATATAGTAACCTCCAATCCGTCTTTACTACTAAGTACTCACACCAATCTAACTGTCTCACTATCCAACCATCCCTACTCCGGCTGTCTCACTATCCAACCATCCCTTCTCCAGCTATCACACTATCCAACCATCCCTACTCCGGCTGTCTCACTATCCAACCATCCCTACTCCGACTGTCTCATTATCCAACCATGCCTACTCCGGCTGTCTCACTATCCAATCATCCGTACTCCGGCTGTCACACTATACAACTACCCCTACTCCGGCTCTCACAGTATCCAATCACCCCTACTCCGGCTGTCACACTATCCTACCACCACTAAGCTAGCTGTCTTAATATCCAATCATTTCTTATATGGCTGTCTTACTATCCAACCACCACTGATACAGTTGTCTAACTATCCAACCACCACTGATACAGATGTCTGACTATCCAACCACCACTAATCCGGATGTCCCACTATCCAACCACCACTGATACAGCTGTCTTACTATCCAACCACCACTAATCCGGCTGTCACACTATCCTACCACCACTAAGCTAGCTGTCTTAATATCCAATCATTTCTTATATGGCTGTCTTACTATCCAACTACCACTGATACCGTTGTCTAACTATCCAACCACCACTGATACAGCTGTCTTACTATCCAACCTCCACTGATACAGCTGTCTAACTATCCAACCACCACTGATACAGCTGTCTTTCTATCCAACCACCACTGATACAGCTGTCTTGCTATCCAACCACCACTAATCCGGATGTCTCAATATCCAACCACCACTGATACAGCTGTCTTACTATCCAACCACCACTAATCCGGATGTCCCACTATCCCACAACCACTGATACAGCTGTCTAACTATCCAACAATCACTGATACAGCTGTCTAACTATCCAACAATCACTGATACAGCTGTCTAACTATCCAACAATCACTGATACAGCTGTCTAACTATCCAACAATCACTGATACAGCTGTCTAACTATCCAACCACCCCTAATCCGGCTGTCACACTATCCAACCACCACTGATACCAACCTAATTAAAATTATATCTTCACATCGCTCCCGTTTACTGATATGTCGCGTTGAAGATCTAACAACATCCCGTAGAGGGTCATGTTCAGGCGACCTTTGCATTAACCAATCAGATGAGAGCTTACGCATTTCTGTAAGTGATGATGTAATGATTTCGGAACACACTTGCTATGATAGAAGACCGAGAGGTGTCAAATGAGCATCGAAAATGGCGGCGCCCATGACACCACGCCGTGTCTATCTACAAGACAACGTTTGTACAATTTGTGGATTTTGCTTTGAAATAAGAGAGACTTCCT